>NW_028319100.1:420000-495764 GCF_062004578.1 Staurois parvus
ACTACGGGGGATGAATTACTACGGGGGATGAATTACTATAGGGGGGATGAATTACTATAGGGGGGATGAATTACTATAGGGGGGATGAATTACTATATGGGGGATGAATTACTATAGGGGGGATGAATTACTATAGGGGGGATGAATTACTATATGAGGGATGAATTACTATATGGGGGATGAATTATTATGGGGGATGAATTACTATGGGGGATGAATTACTATGGGGGATGAATTACTATATGGGGGATGTATTTTCAGTTTTAAAAATGTTTCTCTCAAAATAAATTTCAATCGTGGTTTTGGCGAGATTTGGCTCAGTCGAAAAAAAAGGTTGCCCACCACTGACCTAAGGCTATGATTGTGATTATGACGATACACTGTGGCCCTGATTAACCCTTTGCTTACTGGGCCCTTAAACCCCCTTCATGACCAGAGCGTTTTTTGCAATATATGCAGTGTCGGATTTGTTTTAAATGTTGCAATGGTTTTGCGGCTCCCAGTCTTTTTTTCCCTCTCGGAAATGGGTCCAAGTGGGTCTTTATGTCTTAAAGGTTGCAGACCCCTGCTCTAGCCAAAAAACAGATACAGCGCAGCCGTTCCAGTTCTCGGAGAGAGTCTATAGACATCTTCCCAGAACCACGCCCCGCCCTGCGCAGCCTATCAGTGCCCATCAGTAAAGCCTCACCAGCGCACGTCAGCAAAAGAGAAAAATTAATTATCTGCTAAATTTTGTAGCAGAAATCAAGAAACACACTTTCATTAAAAATTTTCTTTTTTTTTTTTTAGCAAAAAAAATCAAAAATCCTGGTGGTGATTAAATATCACAAAAATAAAGCTCTGTCTCAAAAAAAAAATGATGGGTACAGTGTTGCATGACTGTGCGATGTTAGTACAGCGATTTCCCTGCAGCACTAGGGCAGCACAGTGGCTAAATGGTTAGCCCTTCCACCTGGCAGTACTAGGGCCATTGGTTCGAATCCCAACCACGGCACCACCTGCCTGGAGTTGACATGTTCTCCCTGTGCCTACATGGGTTTCCTCCCACACTCCAAATACATGCTGGTAGGTGAATTTGCTCCTGTCTAAATTGGCCTTAGTATGTGGATGTATGAGTGTACATTAGTGACCTTAGATTGTACGCTCCTCAGGGGCGGGGACTGATGTGAATGTACAATCTGTATGTAAAGCGCGGTGTAAAATGATAAGTACCTGAAATAAATTAACATATCTTTTGTTTACAATGGTGGGAGAGGTCTGAGGTGTGAATGGTCTTTAACATAACTTTTGTTTCCAAGGGTGGGAGAGGTCTGAGGTGTGAATGGTCATTAACATATCTTTTGTTTCCAAGGGTGGGAGAGGTCTGAGGTGTGAATTGGTCATTAACATATCTTTTGTTTCCAAGGGTGGGAGAGGTCTGAGGTGTGAATGGTCATTAACATATCTTTTGTTTCCAAGGGTGGGAGAGGTCTGAGGTGTGAATGGTCATTAACATATCTTTTGTTTCCAAGGGTGGGAGAGGTCTGAGGTGTGAATTGGTCATTAACATATCTTTTGTTTCCAAGGGTGGGAGAAGTCTGAGGTGTGAATTGGTCATTACAATGTGTAACACGCTCAGTAGGAACATCCTGTGTTCAGTGTTTTGTCCATCTGAGTACCTTGGAAACGCTTTGCATGCATTTTTCATGATGAAAAAAGGCTCTGGACAGCATCGGGAACTGGAAGAGTTAAAAAAAATTTCAGACGCAAACGCTTTTAGCTGCGTTTTCAAGTGTTTTGCATTTGAAATGCTGATAAAATCGACCGCTGAACGCAAGTTTTCTGCGTTCAAACAAACGACTGTAAACTCAAATGCCTGTAAACGACTGTAAACGACGATGTGTACATGGATACATAGGGAAACATTAGGGAGGGTTCAGGGGTTTCCTGAAAAAAAAAAATGCAGAAAAGCTCCTAAACGTGAGTTTATCAGCTGCAGTGTACATGAGCCCTAAGTCTGCAGAGAAAATGCCACAAAGCCCGGAGCATCACAATAAAATTATTACCAGTAATTTTTTTTTTTTTAATGGTGAAAATTTAATTATTTTCCTGAAGGAAACATTAGAGTATAAGTACTTCCTGCGCTAAACCCACAACAAGTAAATATTTCATTTCTTCCTTTGTTTCCTGCTTTAATGCAATCCAGAAACACAGCCTGCCCGTCAGAAATCTACTGTTTCACGGCTGACCTTGAAGGCAAAGCGCAGGGCGATCAGCCACGCTCGGAGACGCCTGGTTCACGTATATGTTAACAGAAACTGGGAGTAATGAGGGAAAAAACAAATCACGCTGACGACGAATCACCAATCCCTCCACTGGCCTCCATTCAGTGTCCTCCACCCCTCTCTGCCAATCCCTCCACTGGCTTCCACTCAGTGTCCTCCATCCCTCTCTGCCAATCCCTCCACTGGCTTCCACTCAGTGTCCTCCATCCCTCTCTGCCAATCCCTCCACTGGCCTCCATTCAGTGTCCTTTATCCCTCTCTGCCAATCCCTCCACTGGCCTTCACTCAGTGTCCTCCATCCCTCTCTGCCAATCCCTCCACTGGCCTCCATTCAGTGTCCTCCACCCCTCTCTGCCAATCCCTCCACTGGCCTCCATTCAGTGTCCTCCACCCCTCTCTGCCAATCCCTCCACTGGCCTCCATTCAGTGTCCTCCACCCCTCTCTGCCAATCCCTCCACTGGCCTCCATTCAGTGTCCTCCACCCCTCTCTGCCAATCCCTCCACTGGCTTCCACTCAGTGTCCTCCATCCCTCTCTGCCAATCCCTCCACTGGCCTCCATTCAGTGTCCTTTATCCCTCTCTGCCAATCCCTCCACTGGCCTTCACTCAGTGTCCTCCATCCCTCTCTGCCAATCCTTCCACTGGCCTCCACTCAGTGTCCTCCACCCCTCTCTGCCAATCCCTCCACTGGCCTCCATTCAGTGTCCTCCACCCCTCTCTGCCGATCCCTCCACTGGCCTCCATTCAGTGTCCTCCACCCCTCTCTGCCAATCCCTCCACTGGCTTCCACTCAGTGTCCTCCATCCCTCTCTGCCAATCCCTCCACTGGCCTCCACTCAGTGTCCTCCACCCCTCTCTGCCAATCCCTCCACTGGCCTCCACTCAGTGTCCTCCATACCTCTCTGCCAATTTCTCCACTGGCCTCCACTCAGTGTCCTCCATCCCTCTCTGCCAATCCCTCTACTGGCTTCCCGTTGCCCAACGAAAAAAAATTTAAAACAATAACAATAATGTATAAAGCCATTTATAACTCTGCCCCAAATTACATCACCGATCTGGTCTCTAAATATCACCCAAACCGTACTCTCCGCTCCTCGCAAGACCTCCTGTTCTCTAGCTCCCTTGTCTCCTCCCCCCATGCTTGTCTCCAGGACTTTTCCAGAGCTTCCCCCATCCTCTGGAACTCTCTACCCCAATTTATCAGACTATCGCCTACTCTGCTCACTTTTAGGCGATCTCTGAAAACCTCTCTCTTCAGGGAAGCCTATCCCGCCCTCAGCTAATAATGGAATCTTCTACTCTTCCAACCAGTCCATCCCCCACAGTTACTACCTTTTGTACCACTAGCCCCTCCCTCTTAGATTGTAAGCTCCCAGGATCAGGGCCCTCCTATCCCTCTTGTATTGAACTGTATTGTTGCTGTATTGTCCCCCGATATAAATCCTGTATAATAATAATAGTAATAATAAAAGAGCTGAACCATCTGAGCTTTGTTCTCTGCTTAAGGTGAGGTTAGGGTCCAGATTTGAACCTGCAATCTGTGCTGTGCCTGGTTGTAGCTCCCCTCGCTGTGCCACCTGAGATGCCGGACAGCTCCCCGTCTGATCTCTTAGGACAATCTTACCTTGTCTCTTCTTTCTGGTGAACCTTGCACTTTTATCTCCTCCCATAAACTTCCTGATTTAGCCCTGGTTCGCATATATGGGGCCTTGCAGGCCACATGTTGCAGGGGCGCAAGAGCCCATTCATTTGAATGGACTCCCATGCCCGTGACACGCAGGGAAGAAGTCCCTGCACTTCTTTGGAAAATGCAGCCCGCACGGGAACCTCGGTTCCCAGTACAGTTGCGTTTTCCAGTGAGGGCGGTGTGCCATTAGAACTAATGGGTCTCCATTTCTCTGTGCGGGTGGTGCGGCTGCACCGATTTTTGTGCGGATCCCCAGCGGCACTACCCGCACAGATGTGAACCTAGGGTCAGCACTGGTTTGCATATATGCGGCCATATGGGCAGCATTTTGCATTGTCACAAGAGACCATTCATTTGACACGCAGGGAAGAAGTCCCTGCACTTCTTGGGAAACCGTAGCCAGCACGAGAACCTCGTTTCCCAGTACGGCTGTGATTTACAGTGCGGGTGGCGTGCCATTAGAATTAATGGCACCCACCCACGGGTCCGCGTTCTTCTGCGTGGGTGGTGCGGCTGCACGGATTTATGTGCGGATCCGCAGCGGCACCACCCGCACAGATGTGAACCTAGCCTTAAGCCATGTTTCTGCACCTCCTGTTTGCCAGATTGTTGTGATCTCTTCATCTGAAATCTTGCTCCTTTTTGTTCCTACAGCTGTCCTCATCTCCACTACCATTCCTTACTGACTTTGGCTTCCTCGGCTATGCATTTGCTTGATCCCAACCTGCAGCCACTTGTTACTGACATGTGACTTGTTTACTGACTGCACTTCTGTTTGAACCCAACCTCCTAAATCTGCTACTGGCAGGGCCATGGATAAGGGGGTACCACCAGTCCTTCTGTATGGGGCCCAGGCCATCAGGGGGGCCCAGGCAGCTGGGTGAATCAGATGTGGACAGGGAGATGATCAGCAAGGCAGGGGGGCAATTACTGGAACTGATCCCCTGTATGGCTCTATCTGCAGCAGCTGAAAGCTGGCTTCTTCTCCTCTCCTCCCCACTGGCTTTCAATTGCTGCATAGAGAGCCGGTTCCACTAATTGCCCCCCTGTGTGCCCCCACTCCTGAAAGGCTGCCGGCTTCTCTCCTCTCCTTCCCATTGGCAGCTGCAGGCACATAGTTGGATTCTTCAGCATGGAGAATGTGAGAAGGGTCTGGTAAATGTCAGTTACCAACCCCGTTCCTTCCTGAATGAATACAATGAGTGATCGGTACTGATCAGTCACTGTGTTCATTCATACCTGAAGCATAGTAACCTGTGTTATTTTGTGGGGAGGGGGCCCTGACAGGTTGGTTGTTTGCGGCCCCGTCGTTTCTAACAGCAACCCTGGCTACTGGACTAAACCAATCCTGACCAGTTCCAGCCTTCGCCTGCCGCAATTATTCCTTGTTGTATGGAAAAGTTAAAACAAAGCCACGTACAGTGGGGAAAATAATGACTTGATCCCCTGCAGTTTTTGTATGTTTGCCCACTTACAAAGAAATGAAGGGTCTATAATATGTATCATAGGTGTATTTTAAATGATAGAAACATAATATCAACCAAAAATCCAGAAAAAACATGATACAAAAATGATACAAATGTTATAAATTGAGTGCTAGATTAGTGAATAAAATAAGTATTTGATCCCCAAGCAACAAAAAATATGTCTGGCTACCGTAGACTGGTTATGTGGTACACAGATTAGTCCTTTCAATCGAACCGTTTCCATGCCACCCTTATAGCAGGACTACTGCTACAGGGTGGCAGGGCTGCGCAAAATCACGTATATATACGTGATTTTGCATTTCTGGGTAGGAGGTGTGCATGTGTCGCCCTACCCGTGCCGGCACCTAGCAATCACCGAGGAACAGTGACAGTCTTTGTCTCCCTAGTAAAACACACATAGTAAAACAGCACACAGTCAACCCTTTGATTGCCCCAGATGTTAACCCCTTTTTGCTCAGTGCCATTAGTACAGTGTCAGTGCTTTTTATTAGCACTGATCACTGTATTGGTGTCACTGGGGATGTCAGTGGCAGTTAGTTCCCACCCCCCAGTGTCAGAATGCTAGTCGCAGTCCTGCTATAAGTCACTGATTGCCGCCATTACTAGTATAAAAAAAGAAAATCCAGTATATATACCACCACTTGTGGGCACTATAGCTTTCATTTAGACCAGTAAATTTACAGCATTGGGATTTTTGTAAACAAAGACATGGTGCAGAATACATTTTGTCCTAAATTTATGACGAAATTTGATTTTTTTAATTTTTTACTGGACATGTTTTATAGCAAAAAGTAAAAAATATTGTTTTTGTTCCAAAATTGTCTATCTTTTTTAGTTTATAGCACAAAAAACAAAATCCGCACAGGCGATCAAATACCACCGAAAGAAAGGTCTACTGTGGGAAAAAAGGACACAAATTTCATTTGGCTGCAGCGTTGCATGACCGCGCAATTCTCAGTTAAAGTAACGCAATGCCATATCACAAAAAATAGCCTGGTCAGGATGGGGGGGAAATCCTTCTGGAGGGCAAGTGTTTTAAGAAGGTGCTCCTAACGACAACTCGTGTGTATAAAAGACACCTGTCCACAGAATCTCTTTTTTCCATTCAAACCTCACCACCATGGTCAAGACCAGGGGCGTATTTACCACAAGGTAAACAAGGCACTTGCCTAGGGCGGCATTTTTCAGCGGGACAGTAGCTCCCCCCAGATGAAGGGATTAAAGAAGGGACATGCGAGCCATGGGAACCAGGTGGGATCCGAGAGATGCTGCTTGGTGGGATCTAATAGAGCCTGACTCTCGTTCCCGGGGATGTCCGGAGCTTTGAGGATGAGTGTGTTCCTTCGCCAGGTGGGGAGGGTTGTAATGGAAGGCTCTCCTGGGTGGAGGGCAGGGTTGTTGGTGGTCAATGTCAGGCTCTCTCTGCGGGAGGGGGAAGGGGGGGGTGTTGGTCAGTGTCTATGGGGGCACACGATTTTTGTGTTGCCTAGGGCAATACACCACTGGTCAAGACCAAAGAGCTGTCAAAGGAGATCCGGGACAAGACTGTAGACCTGCACTGAGTCAAAAAAAAGCAAACATCTCCCACTCTCTCGATCTTGTTGGGTCATCTTCCTTCCGTTGGCAGCCTTAGACAATCCAAAATGTGTCATTCAATTTTTAAATATGCTCACTAATAGTGGATAGAGATTAAACCAAGACTTGTAGCAAGCGAAATATTAACACAGATAGAAATTCAAGCCGAAATCAAGTCAAAGCTTTGACAGTGAGAAGACACTGAACAAAATAGCACTTTAAAAAATGAGGACAAATCATGAAGGACTTATAGAGATAGGATAATATTTCTGTCAGGCGTAGATTTAAGGCTCATTTCATTTCGCAGAACACAAAATAAATGGAAGTATTACTGCCGGGAGGCCATGGGAACACGGCTTCACATTCGATGAACAGACATCATTTTTCAAAGACCGAAAAACTGGTCTGCAGGCCAAGTCTGCCTGATGTTACCATCGGGAAGATTAGGAGGAACACTGGAGCCTTACACCAGCAGAAAAGGTGAAACGTGGACCAAGCTTTCGGCAATTTCACATCTCAGTTCCAGTTTAAATGAAGAAGCCGCCAGCCTATGAAACTAATGAACCAGAATGACTGAGGGCTGCTGCTGCAATCAATGTTTTGCTCTTCTGTTTGGGTGTATAATATAGACCCAAGATAAATAATGTCTAACATTCCAGCCTAACATTCAAAGGGTGGCCAGAAGTGACCTAATGTCACCTAACTCCTTGTTGATTCAGGCTACTTAGGGTGACCCTGGAGGGCAATAACAAACACCCCTCTATGAACTAGATGATATACATTGCACCAGGGCCTCTCCTTTGGATTCTTTGTTTTTTATTTTTTCATTCTTTATTCCTCGGCATGGATATCTAAAGCAGAATGTTTCTCATCTGGGTTGAGGCCTTCACACCTTCAAAGTGATTTACGCCTATGTGCTATGGTCTACCCCCTCCCCCCCAAAGCACCTCCAGGGTAAGTTCAATATGGTGCCTAGAAGATGGCTTGTAAGATTAACAGAGAAAACATAGCGCCCTGCAGTTTCTGTGCAGCTGCGGTTTTAGAAGAGGTGCGGGGACCTTTTCTCTGTGTTTCCTGCAGGTACAGCACCCCATACAAATGAATGGGCGGCCATGGCGGTGCAAAAGGTGGCAGCAGGGAAACTGCACAAGGGCTCATTTACACTTGCTTCAACTTCAACACACATTAAAGCACCTACCACTTCAACATCTTTTTTTTATGTGTTTTTGATGCTTCCGTTATGCTTTTTAGACTTTAAGAAAGCTTGGCAGATGCCTTGTGTGTGTTATTATTATTATTATTATACAGTATTTATAAAGCGCCAATAGTTCGCTCAGCGCTGTACATTACAAAGGGGGACAGAACATGTGACAGAACAATACCAATACAATGCAAAACATGAGGGGATTGAGGGCCCTGCTCTTTTGAGTTTACAATCTAGGATCAGCTGACCCTCATTTTACCAGTATCCAGAAGAAGGATCAGATGACCCTCATTTTACCAGTATCCAGAAGAAGGATCAGATGACCCTCATCTTACCAGTATCCAGAGGAAGGATCAGATGACCCTCATCTTACCAGTATCCAGAAGAAGGATCAAATGACCCTCATCTTACCAGTATCCAGAAGAAGGATCAGATGACCCTCATCTTACCAGTATCCAGAGGAAGGATCAGATGACCCTCATCTTACCAGTATCCAGAGGAAGGATCAGATGACCCTCATCTTACCAGTATCCAGAAGAAGGATCAGATGACCCTCATCTTACCAGTATCCAGAAGAAGGATCAAATGACCCTCATCTTACCAGTATCCAGAGGAAGGATCAGATGACCCTCATCTTACCAGTATCCAGAGGAAGGATCAGATGACCCTCATCTTACCAGTATCCAGAAGAAGGATCAGTTGACCCTCATCTTACCAGTATCCAGAGGAAGGATCAGTTGACCCTCATCTTACCAGTATCCAGAGGAAGGATCAGATGACCCTCATCTTACCAGTATCCAGAGGAAGGATCAGATGACCCTCATCTTACCAGTATCCAGAAGAAGGATCAGTTGACCCTCATCTTACCAGTATCCAGAGGAAGGATCAGATGACCCTCATCTTACCAGTATCCAGAGGAAGGATCAGATGACCCTCATCTTACCAGTATCCAGAAGAAGGATCAGATGACCCTCATCTTACCAGTTTTCAGAGGAAGGATCAGATGACCCTCATCTTACCACTATCCAGAGGAAGGATCAAATGACCCTCATCATACCAGTATCCAGAAGAAGGATCTGATGACCCTCATCTTACCAGTATCCAGAGGAAGGATCAAATGACCCTCATCATACCAGTATCCAGAAGAAGGATCTGATGACCCTCATCTTACCAGTATCCAGAGGAAGGATCAGATGACCCTCATCTTACCAGTATCCAGAGGAAGGATCAGATGACCCTCATCATACCAGTATCCAGAGGAAGGATCAGAGACCCTCATCTTACCAGTATCCAGAGGAAGGATCAGATGACCCTCATCACACCAGTATCCAGAGGAAGGATCAGATGACCCTCATCTTACCAGTATCCAGAGGAAGGATCAGAGACCCTCATCTTACCAGTATCCAGAGGAAGGATCAGATGAACCTCATCACACCAGTATCCAGAGGAAGGATCAGATGACCCTCATCACACCAGTATCCAGAGGAAGGATCAGATGAACCTCATCACACCAGTATCCAGAGGAAGGATCAGATGACCCTCATCACATCATCACACCAGTATCCAGAGGAAGGATCAGATGACCCTCATCTTACCAGTATCCAGAAGAAGGATCAGATGACCCTCATCTTACCAGTTTTCAGAGGAAGGATCAGATGACCCTCATCTTACCAGTTTTCAGAGGAAGGATCAGATGACCCTCATCTTACCAGTATCCAGAAGAAAGGAGCCCTGTAACCAGCTGAGCACCCATCCATACTAAAGGGGACCTCTGGATTGGCAGATCTCTACCATACACCTAAGACCTGATGCTGTGCTGACCAACCCTTAGAAGGAAGCTCACCAGATACCTGCTACACCCCGCCTGCCTAAGTGGTCCACGGTAGTTATATTCACATGCGCATTACCCATGCGCTTCTGGTGAGTGCGCAATTTTACCATTGTTTCCAGGCACAAGTTTTTTCTACCATAAAGAGTGATCTTCTACTTATTTTATGAACTTATTTATGAACTTTTTATGAACTTTCATTTTTTCATTTTTACCTAGCGCTGCACTTCTTACACATACAGTTTTATTGGGGTTCATTTGGTTACCGTTAGTGCTACAGCTGCTATATCAAGAGCGCTCGCTATACCTCACTATTTACACTTCACTGAGTATATATAGGGGATTACAACCACTCTAATTTTAATTTGACCTTCGTATGCATCCCTGTGAAACAGCCACTATAATATTTTGTAATCCTGTATCATTGCTTTTGTGGTTTGTTAGATTTTATCTGTCTATTTATGTTTTGTTTCCCCTCATTTCTAAACTACAATTATGGATATGCTCTGCCAAGAAAAGAGAATGCGTAATAATTCTGAAAAGGTTTCTCGGCGTAGATGCAGACCGATAAGGCTCTTTGATTTTTAACAAAAAAAAAAAGTAATTGATAACTCGATTCCAAGACAGACAAGAATCACTACTCATCCTTTCATCACACCAGCTGAAAATGACTGCTTGAAGCGCCGTGAAAATGGAAAGGACGCCATTATCCGGGGAAATTTACAGGAAAGGTCGTGACATGGACTGGCTATGTACCCCGCTAACAAAATCACTTGGGTGAATTCAATTAGTGTCACAAGTTATGAATAGCTGTTGGTGAGGAAAAAGTTCAGATGCCGAACATCTAATTCAATAACACGGAGGTTACATGCAACGTAAGGGGAGTTTAATACAATGTTGTGACAGAATGACAAGTGAAGCTTCGCACCCCAAATTAAACCGAGCTTAAAAGGCATTTAGGGAAACGCATGCTGCTCTGAGAAAGAGCACAAATGAAAAAAATAAATGATCGAAGTCAGAGCAAGGGCGCTTTCACACGGGTGGACCGATCGGGTCCGCCTGTTCGTTTTTCAGGCGGACCCAATTGGACCATCCATTACACTCTATGGGGGGGTAGACGTAAACGCACTTGTATCTGTTTACACCCTCCAGGATCCGATCCGCTTAAAACAGAGGGATGGGGATCCGTTTCCCCATCCGTCTAGTGCAGTGGTAGGCAACCTGAGAGCCGCAGGACTACAAGTTCCATCATGATTCTGAAAGTCATAACTGTAACTGTCAGTTTTGTAATCTTTGCAATGCCTCATGGGAAATGTAGTTCCACAACAGCTAGAGAGCCGCAGGTTGCCTACCCCAGGCCTAGTGGATCGGATGACAGATGGATGTAAATGGACAGGCAGACCTTTTACCTCGAAAGGTCCCATAGAGGACAGTGGGATGTGTCTGTGTCCGCTCTGCACAAGTGGAACAAACACGGACCCGTCATCCGCCTGCTCAGCGGGGCTCAGCGGACAGATCCCCCTCTGAGCAGGCGGATCCGCTTGGCGGAGTCCACCCGTATGAAAGGGCCCTTAACCCCTTCACGCTGGTGCCTCCCGGCCCTTTAAGAGTTTCAGAGGCCAGGAGGCGGGGTGGTGTTTAGGGTCATGTGACCGCCGTGACGATGAGTCACGGCGGTCACATGATCGGGAAAGGTCCTGATCGAAAAAGGAGATCGCGACCTTTCTGTGAGTACTGGACATGTGTGCTGGGAGCACGCAGGGTGCCCAGGCGCCGGGAGGCCGCACATTTGCGTTTGGCTGGCATGAAGAGGTTAAGGCCCATACACACCGTAAGAAAATTGTACAAACATTTTTGTAGAAGTAGCGATCATACGATAATCAGATCATTAATATACAGCTTTCGAGAGCAGAAAACTACAGTTCATGCAACAATGACAAAAGGGAAAAGCACAAAAAAAACATTTTGTACAATACCAGATCGTACGATTTTCGTTTAATCATCCGAAAGTACAGTACAAGTACAATACATTTATTTATTTCAGGTACTCATATAGAGCCATCAATTCACACAGCGCTTTACATATATATTGTACATTCACATCAGTCCCTAACCCTCAAGGGGCGTACAATCTAAGGTCCCATAGGCTACGTTCACACTAGCTTTGTCAGCAGGCGCCAGACAGGCATTTGGGAAGCGTTTTTAACGCTTCTCAAACACCTCTGAAAATTCTGCACATGGCAGCACGTAGTGCTGTTCACATGGAAGTGTTTGCGTTGTGTCATGGCAAAACTGACGCCTCTGGTCGAGTCAGGAGGAGTTGAAGCCTCCCATTCAAGTCTATGTTGCTGCTCTGCAAACGCCTGGCAGTCGTTTGCGGAGCGGTCGCGACGCAGTTGCAAGGTGTTTGCGAGGCGTTTGCGGAGCGTTAATACCATTTCACTTCATTATAGGAGTTTGTGGTGCGGTTTTAACGCTTGGCAAACGCCTATCAACCGCCTCAAAACCGCACATAGGGTGTTTTGGGAGCATTTGAGGAGCATTAAAAATGCTTCACTAACGCCTGTCAAACGCTATAGGGGCGTTTGGCAAGAGTTAGAAATGAAGAGGAAGGATCAGATGACCCTCATCTTACCAGTATCCAGAGGAAGGATCAGTTGACCCTCATCTTACCAGTATCCAGAGGAAGGATCAGTTGACCCTCATCTTACCAGTATCCAGAGGAAGGATACAGGTGCAGGTGCAGAGAGAGCCAAACAGGGGATGGGTTCCAGTAATTGCCCCTCCCCATCCTGATCACCCTCCCTGCTCACATTTGATTCCCCCCCCTTGCTGGCCTGGGCCCCATACAGGAGGACAGTGCTTCTTGAAACCAGTAAACCCAAAACAGGTGTGTGTTTTTTAAGGGCAGGACAGCTGTCAGCAACACATCCAATATCATCACACTGATTGGAGTCAAGGTTGGCTCACTCCTGGCTCCAATTAGCTCTGGGAGAAGTCATTAAGCTAGGGCCTCACATACTTTTTCCTCCCTGCACTGTGAATGTTTACATGTTATGTGCAATTAAACCATGGCAACATCTAATGTTTGTGTAGTATTATGTTCAGCAGACTGTGTTCTTCTATTGTTGTGACTTAGATGACGTTCAGAGCACATTTTATGCCCAATTCATGCAAAACTCCACGTAATCCCAAGGGGTTCACATACTTTTTCTTGCAACTGTATATGCATTGGAAATACAGTGTTTGAAAGCATTAAATAGATTGAACTGTCAGCTTTTTCGTACAGTTATAGTTGGTCTTTCTTCTGGCCCGGAGCTGCTCTTTAAGTTTTTTTTTCAGCTGAAGAACCATTACAAAGTGAAGAATTGAGGAGTTCTCCCCTTTAGTATGTCACCTAAGAGCCATCTGTCAGCATTGGAAGGATGCAGCTGGCAGAGAACCGGGGATTTAGGTGTAAGCTTCACCGGGCTTTATCTGGTGACTAATATCACACAATTCTGTAAGATGAACCCCGTTACACAACTGGGCTTCTATATAACCCAATTAAATGCAGATCTACGACAAGAAATGTAATATAATAGCTTAGGGAACATGCTGTGCAAGCCCTGGACCCAATCCAAGGACTTATAAAGACAAACAGAGGTTTATAGACATACTGAATGTGTTAATACATGTTACAGAAGAAGTGGAAACGGCGCCTGAAAGTTCTGACAAATTATACAAATACATTTATTTCTCTGCATTATAATCAAATTCTACACATTTCAAGCCTGCTGTGAAACTACTCCATGGGGGGACATTAACTCTCATTTAGAATATATATATATATTCTTCAAAAAGTTTCCACACTTTTATACATACAGTATATATGTTTTAAAAAGTGCGGGAATATTTTGAAGAGCATATATATATATATATATATATATATATATATGCACTGCTAAAAAAAATTGAAGGAACGCTTTTTAATCAGAGTCTAGCATCAAGTCAGTTAAACTCCTGGGATATTGATCTGGTCAGGTAAGCGTTCTATGACCTGTGTATACCCTGTGTACCGGGTCCATTTGAATACATGGAAAACGCTTTGCATGCATTTCTGATGAAGAAAAAAGGGTCTGGATAGCATCTGGATATGGACCAGTCAAAAAACGCAAACGCTGGTGAACGCGTTTACCAGCGTTTGGCGTTTGAAACACCGGTAAAATCTACTCCTGAACATAATTTTGGTACGTTCATATAAACTGACTGTAAACTCAACTGCCTGTAAATGACCGTGTACACAGACACATAGGAGAACATAAAGGAGAGTTCAGGGGCTGCTGAAAAAAAAACGCTCAACGGCTTCGGAACGTAACTTTAGCAGCTACAGCGTACATGAGCCCTAACAAGCATGCGTTAGCCCTGGTTCACATATATGTGGCCGTGCGGGCCGCGTTTTGCATGGGTACAAGAGCCCATTCATTTGAATGGACTCCTGTGCCCCGTGACACGCAGAGAAGTCCCTGCACTTCTTCTGAAAACGCAGCCCGCATGGGAACCTCGGTTCCCAGTACGGTTGTGTTTTCCAGTGCGGGCGGCGTGCCATTAGAACTAATGGCACCCGCCCGCGGCTCCGCATTTCCCTGTGCGGGTGGTGCAGCTGCACGGATTTTCATGCGGATCCGCAGCAGCACCACCCATACAGATGTGAACCTAGGCTAAGAATTACAAAAAAATTCCGCTGAAGTTCCTCTTTAACGTCTTGTTCACATGAGCAGCCAGGGAGTGGTAAAAACAGTAGGTTAAGCCATGGTTTTACCACCTCTAGCCCCCTCCCCACCTGAATACTGACATGAAACCACTCAGGGACCTAGCCTGACTGCATATACAGACTGATTTTATTGTTGTGGGTTTAGTAAGAGCTCGTTCACACTTGGCTGTTTTTCCAACGCTTGCCAGACGCCCCTATAGCGTTTGGCAAGCGTTGGTCCGGCGTTCGCGGAGCGTTTTTTAACGCTCGGCAAACGCTCCGCAAACGCCGCAAGCGTGGTTTAGCGGCGGTTGCTAGGCGTTTGCCGAGCGTTAATAACGCCCCACAAATGGTGCGGTTGCGACGCAGTTGCGGGGCGTTTGCGGAGCGGTAACACCACTTAAACTGCATTATAGGCATTTGTGGGGCGTTATTAACGCTCGGCAAACGCTCCGCAAACGCCGCAAGCGTGGTTTAGCGGCGGTTGCTAGGCGTTTGCCGAGCGTTAATAACGCCCCACAAATGCCTATAATGCAGTTTGAGTGGTGTTACCGCTCCGCAAACGCCCCGCAACTGCGTCGCAACCACACCATAGACGAGAATAGGAGGCTTCAACGCCTCCTGACTCGACCAGAGGCGTCCGTTTTGCCGTGACGCAAACGCTCCCGTTAGAACAGCACCATGTGCTGTAATGTGCAGAATTGGCAGAAGCGTTTGGGAAGCGGTAAAAACGCTTCCCAAACGCCTCTCTCTCGCCTGCACACAGCGCTAGTGTGAACGTAGCCTTACACTTTAAATTAAAGACAATTGTTTGCCATGATCAGTCATATTCTCAATATCAATGCCAACATTTCTTCCAGAGGATGCAAACCTTTGAGCACATCTGCATATACTAGTGGTTTTGCATGCACACTCAATCCAGGGGCAAAAAAGAAATAGTTTGCATGGCTCAGTTCACTGAAAAGAGGAATAAGCCCCAGCACGGTGTCACCTCGTCTCTGTAGTCACATAATCAGGAAATTGTCCTTGTAGTAACCCCTTAAAACAAAGTCTGATTGGAGCCCAGAAAATGAGATCTGTCAGCTAAAGCCAGAGAACGTGGAAGTGAAGTCTCTTCGGCCTGAAATCCATGAACAGCTCCTGCTGCCGTATACTCGTCCACCGGGAATCCGGCCTGCCTTTTGGCCGCAGGTAATCTATCAGTTGGTTTTTATAAGAAGTATTATAGCATCAGCCAAAAATGATTCCACCTGAGGGAGGGAAAGCCTATAGTCAGGAAAAAAAAAGAAAAGCCAAAGTAATGATTCATTCACAGCTTCCTGACTTCCTTTTCTGTGAACCACCTGCCCACTTTTAATACAGGTCACAGGTTCGGATAGAGTATCAAAGGAGTATCCGAAGGAACGATAGATCACCTGGGTATTTCAAAGGATAAGTGCCCTTCAATACAAGTTACACTTATCCACTTTGCCCCTTTACCCTGATCTAACCTGACCCACCCGCTGCAAGTCTCACTATCCTTTGGGTGCCCAACACCCCCCTTACAGTGAAGTCGCATGATTTCAAAGTCGGAGGAGGAGCGATTTGGAAGACGTGTCGCAGATGTCTATGCAAATCGCACCAAAAGTAGGGCATGCACTACTTTTAGAAATCGGTGCAGCTCCAAGCACCAAGTGAATGCAGGGTCCGAGGAGACTAGATATAGTGAGTGCGGGGTCCGAGGAGAGCGGATATAGTGAATGCGGGGTCCGGGGAGAGCGGATATAGTGAATGCGGGGTCCGGGGAGAGCGGATATAGTGAATGCAGGGTCCGGGAGAGCGGATATAGTGAATGCAGGATCCGGGGAGAGCGGATATAGTGAATGCAGGATCCGGGGAGAGGGGATATAGTGAATGCAGGGTCCGGGGAGAGCGGATATAGTGAATGCAGGGTCCGGGGAGAGCGGATATAGTGAATGCAGGATCCGGGGAGAGCGGATATAGTGAATGCAGGGTCCGGGGAGAGCGGATATAGTGAATGCAGGGTCCGGGGAGAGCGGATATATTGAATGCGGGGTCCGGGGAGAGCGGATATAGTGAATGCAGGGTCCGGGAGAGAGGATATAGTGAATGCAGGATCCGGGGAGAGCGGATCTAGTGAATGCAGGGTCCGGGGAGAGCGGATATAGTGAATGTGGGGTCCGGGAGAGTGGATATAGTGAATGCGGGGTCCGGGAGAGTGGATATAGTGAATGTGGGGTCCGGGGAGAGCGGATATAGTGAATGCAGGGTCCGGGAGAGCGGATATAGTGAATGCGGGGTCCAGGGAGAGCAGATATAGTGAATGCAGGGTCCGGGGAGAGCGGATATAGTGAATGCGGGGTCCGGGGAGAGTGGATATAGTGAATACGGGGTCCAGGGAGAGTGGATATAGTGAATGCAGGGTCCGGGGAGATCGGATATAGTGAATGCAGGGTCCGGGGAGAGTGGCTATATTGAATGCGGGGTCCAGGGAGTGTGGATATAGTGAATGCAGAGTCCGGGGAGAGCGGATATAGTGAATGCGGGGTCCGGGGAGAGCGGATACAGTGAATGCGGGGTCTGGGGAGAGTGGATATAGTGAATGCAGGGTCCAGGGAGAGCAGATATAGTGAATGCAGGGTCCGGGGAGAGTGGATATAGTGAATGCGGGGTCCAGGGAGAGCGGATATAGTGAATGCGGGGTCCGGGGAGAGCGGATATAGTGAATGCGGGGTCCGGGGAGAGCGGATATAGTGAATGCAGGGTCCGGGAGAGCGGATATAGTGAATGCAGGGTCTAGGGAGAGCGGATATAGTGAATGCAGGGTCCGGGAGAGTGGATATAGTGAATGTGGGGTCCGGGGAGAGCGGATATCATGAATGCGGGGTCCGGGGAGAGCGGATATAGTGAATGCAGGGTCCGGGGAGAGCAGATATAGTGAATGCAGGGTCCGGGGAGAGCGGATATAGTGAATGCGGGGTCCGGGGAGAGTGGATATAGTGAATACGGGGTCCAGGGAGAGTGGATATAGTGAATGCAGGGTCCGGGGAGATCGGATATAGTGAATGCAGGGTCCGGGGAGAGTGGCTATATTGAATGCGGGGTCCAGGGAGTGTGGATATAGTGAATGCAGAGTCCGGGGAGAGCGGATATAGTGAATGCGGGGTCCAGGGAGAGCAGATATAGTGAATGCAGGGTCCGGGGAGAGTGGATATAGTGAATGCGGGGTCCAGGGAGAGCGGATATAGTGAATGCGGGGTCCGGGGAGAGCGGATATAGTGAATGCGGGGTCCGGGGAGAGTGGATATAGTGAATACCGAGTCTGGGGAGAGCAGATATAGTGAATGTAGGGTCCGGAGAGAGCAGATATAGTGAATGCGGGGTCCGGGGAGAGCGGATATAGTGAATGCGGGGTCCGGGGAGTCTAGATATAGTGAATGCAGGGTCCGGGGAGAGCGGATATAGTGAATGCGGGGTCCGGGGAGAGCGGATATAGTAAATGCAGGGTCCGGGGAGAGCGGATATAGTGAATGCGGGGTCCGGGGAGAGCGAATATAGTGAATGCGAGGTCTGGGGAGACCAGATATAGTGAATGCAGGGTCCGGGGAGAGCGAATATAGTGAATGCGAGGTCTGGGGAGACCAGATATAGTGAATGCAGGGTCCGGGGAGAGCGGATATAGTGAATGCAGGGTCCGGGGAGAGCGGATATAGTGAATGCGGGGTCCGGGGAGAGCGAATATAGTGAATGCGAGGTCTGTGGAGACCAGATATAGTGAATGCAGGGTCCGGGGAGAGCGAATATAGTGAATTCAGAGTCTGGGGAGAATGGATATAGTGAATGAAGGATCTGGAGAGACTAGATATAGTGAATGCCGGGTCCGGGGAGAGCGGATATAGTGAATGCAGGGTCCGAGGAGAGCAGTTATAGTGAATGCAGGGTCCTGGGTTTAGGAACACTTTAATGCAGGGAATGTGAGTGAAAAGGCAATGCGGTGAATCGCCTTGCACTGCGCTGCAAACAAGTACGGCTTGCCGTACATTTTGCACACCACTGCAATATGGTGCTGTGAACCAGTCAGGTAGGGGACGAGGCTTTCTGCGGTGGGAATGCGCTGGAACAGCCGCCGAATGCAGTCCTACTATACCTGGTGTGAATGTATTCTCAAAGACCTGGGGGGGGCACAACTAAAACCTGAGGGAGCACAACTCACAACCAACCTAGATACAGGCCTGTCTCTGTGCCACACTTATAGAGGCAGCATAATAAACAGGGCACACATCTGAAAGAGCACTAGATCAATTTTGCAGTCACAGAAGATTTGACTTTATTGATACATTTCCTCTAAAATATGTTACCCCAGAGTGCCTGTGCCAATCAGCCTGCCTTAATATGGAATCTGAATGTATATTTTTTTTTAATTACTCTTGTTTTAGGCTGCTGAGGGGAATGTCTGAGGAGTCATTAAAATAAAACGTACACATATCATTATAAATGGGATGATCTTTGTGACAGACTGACTTAAAGTGAAAAGAAATGGCAGCTAAGCATAACCAATTGATGCAAGCTCAGCTGCCGGGCCCCCTGAAGCCCCCCCCCCCCTTCCCATGTCGTACTCGTTGGGTGCCCTGTGCCTGCAGCAGATGGGATGCAGCTCCTATTGTGCCCAGCTCCATAGAAATAACTATGTTTTATTTTGGCTGTCTGAGCAATTAAAACTTACCGAGGTCCAAAAATTGTTTTATCATAAAGATCTCGTATTATCCAAACCTTCCTATACACCCCGGCCCTGAACTCGCTACAGCTTGTATTGATTGATTCCTGCTCCAGAGGCCTTCCATGGAAGAATGGGAGGCAGGATGAGCTGACAGCTTTACAGTCAATAAATCAAACTCTGTGCATTAAAATCCATTTAAGACACCCCCCCCCCCCCCCCCCAGTTTTCCAAATATTGTGCACTGAGGCCCTGGGAACCAGCTGTAACAAATCACTATTTGCAGGCATTTAAATTCTTATCTTTTTTTTTCTTTTAAAGGGATATTACTGCCTTTTCCATTTATACCTTATTAACCTCCCCAGCGGTCTGATGATGTCAGTATTTCTGTGCTCAAAGCGGTACATTGTTTTGCATGGAAATATGTATTTTTTTATTGTAGGCCTGTAATTCTTAGGAATAACTCACTGAAATCTGTCCGAACAAGAGTCTGGTAAACATCCCAGACAGGATAAAATTTGAAACACAAAATCATAAATTATAATATAATAAATAATCATAAAAAATAATAACAAATTTAATTCAATAATATAATCAAACCAAAAACACTGAAATTTGAAATAGAGCGCCAAGTTCGCACATCGCTGAGCAAAGTTGCAAAATCGTTTTCAGTGTCTGATGACGAATTTCCACCACGAATCATTATCACTCAATTCTGCAAGTGGTTCTGATTTACTATCGCTGTTCTCTAGCCGGTCTAAAACCGCGTCTGACCTAAAGGGACACTTTTTGGACGCCATGGACGTTTCTCAGTTTCCAGGCAGAAAGAACAGTAAAAATGCAGGCAGGGCGCCGGACAAAGCACTCGGGACAAAATGTATGTGAAATGGTTTGATACAGGAATGTTATACTATGTGATTTTAGTGTATTTAGTGAATGTCACTTTTAAAATGTTCGAATTTCCCGCCAGTTCCGTCCCCCGTACGTCCCAACGTTCGCAGGGAATGGAACCCGGAAGACGGATGCCGACATCGGTCGGAGGACATGGCTGGGGACACTGCAGGGGGGACATCGCAGGAGCGCAAGACAAGGAAAGTGCTGGAGGGATCCCGGAGCAACGCTGCAGTGTAATCCCGAGTTTAGCTCGGGGTTACCGCTTTTGCACTGAAAGTTAACCCCCGAGCTACACTCAGGAATACCGCCAGGGAGGTTAAGTCATACTAATATTTTACAATACATGTATCTATTTTCATTTAAAATACATATTTGCATACATATAAAATACATACATACATATACAAATAAAATACATACATACATATACAAATAAAATAGATACACACATATACAAATAAAATAGATACATACATATACAAATAAAATATATATTTGCATACATATAAAATACATACATACATATAGAAATAAAATACATACATATATAAATAAAATACATACATACATATAGAAATAAAATACATACATACATATACAAATAAAATACATACATACATATACAAATAAAATACATACATACATATACAAAAAAAATACATACATACATATACAAAAAAAATACATACATACATATACAAAAAAAATACATACATACATATATAAATAAAATACATACATACATATATAAATAAAATAGATACATACATATACAAATAAAATAGATACATACATATACAAAAAAAATACATACATACATATATAAATAAAATACATACATACATATACAAATAAAACACATATTTATTATTTATACTTTTTTAGGCATTTTCATTCATACAGGACCTGAACATGTCTTCACTTACCTGCTCTGTGAATTGATTGTTTGCTACGAGGAAAAGTCGACCGTTTTATCGGTGGTTTATGTTACCGCATTTCATCTGTATGTTATAGTCAGTGAACTGCTTGTGGTTACTCAGGGTGTACTGTAAGATCTCTAAACTGAATTATCAGACAGAAATAGAAATGAGAAAACCAATGTGCAGGGACAGTGTGCTCTCAAAGCAATCATGAATCTAGTAGATGTAGAAGGTATTCAGCATCCAGGACAGGGGTCTCCGTACATTCCAGTACAAGGGCCAAATTGTATATTTTATAAATATTCATGGACTGGAAAAAAAAAACACTTTTTAATAATGGAGCACAATTTAATTGAATGAATACATTTTACTTGGATCTTTTTTTTGTAATCAGTATGATATGATTCAGAACAAATAAGAAATGACTCTACTAATAGTGACCACCAAAGTCCCCTCTTACATCAGGGCCCCCATCTGAATCCCTCTTATATCAAAGTCCCCATTAAAGTCCCTCCCTACATTAGGGTCCCATCGGTGTCTGCCTTTTCATGAGGGTCTCCATTGGATTTCTGCCTTACATTAGGGACTCCATCAAAAGATCCCCTTACTTCAGGGTTCCCATCAGAGTCCCACATTACATCAGGGATCCCATCAGAGTCCCACATTACTTCAGGGATCCCATCAGAGTCCCACATTACATCAGGGATCCCATCAGAGTCCCACATTACTTCAGGGATCCCATCAGAGTCCCACATTACATCAGGGATCCCATCAGTGTCCCACATTACATCAGTGTTCCCATCAGAGTCCCACATTACTTCAGGGTTCCCATCAGAGTCCCACATTACATCAGGGATCCCATCAGAGTCCCACATTACATCAGGGATCCCATCAGAGTCCCACATTACATCAGGGATCCCATCAGAGTCCCACATTACATCAGTGTTCCCATCAGAGACCTACATTACATCAGGGTTCCCATCAGAGTCCCACATTACATCAGGGTTCCCATCAGAGTCCCACATTACATCAGGGTTCCCATCAGAGTCCCACATTACATCAGGGTTCCCATCAGAGTCCCACATTACATCAGGGTTCTCATCAGAGTCCCACATTACATCAAGGATCCCATCAGAGTCCCACATTATATCAAAGTTCCCATTGGAGTCCCACATTACATCAGTGTTCCCATCAGAGTCCCACATTACATCAGGGATCCCATCAGAGTCCCACATTACATCAGGGATCCCATCAGAGTCCCACATTACATCAGGGTTCCCATCAGAGTCCCACATTACATTAGGGTTCTCATCAGAGTCCCACATTACATCAGGGATCCCATCAGAGTCCCACATTACATCAGGGATCCCATCAGAGTCCTACATTACATCAGAGTTCCCATCAGAGTCCCACATTACATTAGGGTTCTCATCAGAGTCCCACATTACATCAGGGTTCTCATAAGAGTCCCACATTACATCAGGGTTCTCATCAGAGTCCCACATTACATCAGGGTTCTCATCAGAGTCCCACATTACATCCACTAATCCATAGAAATAAATGGGTGTTTTTCATCACTTCACATCCATTTACATTCGTTGTTCATCTGTTTACATCTTTTTTTGTCCATTTACATCCGTTTTCATCTGTTTACATCCATTTTTGTCCGTTTACATCTGTTTTTTTTTCCGTTTGCATCCATTTTTCATCCATTTACATCCGTTTTTGTCCATTTACATCCGTTTTCATCTGTTTACATCCATTTTTGTCCGTTTACATCTGTTTTTCGTCCGTTCTGGGGGTTTTTATGGAAGAAAAATAGATTTTCTTCCTTCAAAAACACAGATGTTAACAGATGCAGACATTAACGGATGTCAACAGATGATCATTCGTTTACATCCATTAGTCCTCAGAAATAAATGGGTGTCCGTTTTTCATCTGTAAACAAACATACGGAACGCCCGTGTGAAAGGGACCTAAATCTCCCTGATTGTGTCTTATGTAATACTCCTCCTAGATTGTAAACTCGAAAGAGTAGTTCCCTCTAACCCCTTGTGTGCTGTTTGTTGTTGTTGTGCTGTTCTGTGTATTATTCCCCCCCCCCCCCTCTATTGTACAGCGCTGAGCAAACCCTTTGGTGCTATATAAATTCGATGTAATAATAATAATAATACTGACGGTAAATGGGAGAAAATGTGTAATAAAACAGAACAGGGAAGAATGTCAAGCTCCAAGGATCAGGGCCCTCCTATCCCTCTTGTATTGAACTGTATTGTTGCTGTATTGTCTCCCGTTATATTGTAAAGCGCTGAGCAAACTGTTGGCGCCATAAATCCTGTATAATAATAATAATATATAAATCCTGTATAATAATAATAATATATAAATCCTGTATAATAATAACAATATATAAATCCTGTATAATAATAATAATATATAAATCCTGTATAATAATAATAGTATAAAAATCCTGTATAATAATAATAATATATAAATCCTGTATAATAATAATAATAATATATAAATCCTTTATAATAATAACAATAATATATAAATCCTGTATAATAATAATAATAATAATAATATATAAATCCTGTATAATAATAACAATAATATATAAATCCTGTATAACAATAATAATAATAATATATAAATCCTGTATAACAATAATAATAATATATAAATCCTGTATAATAATAATATATAAATCCTGTATAATAATAACAATAATATATAAATCCTGTATAATAATAATAATAATAATATATAAATCCTGTATAATAATAATATATAAATCCTGTATAATAATAATAATAATAATGTCAAAAACAAAAGAGAGAGAAAAAAAAAAAGGGAGACAATGACGAAAGGAGGGGGAACAATACCCCGGGATGAGCTCCACAAGCCCAAATATGCTTACACCCAGGGTCGGACTGACCATTCGAGCACTGGGGCACTGCCCGAGGGCCCGGGGTCAGTAGGGGGCCCCATGAAATGCAGACCAAGAAAAGAGATTTGTGAAAAGAGATTCACAAGAAAGCGGCTACCTTATGGACAGAATGCGATACTCAGAAAAATTTCTAAAAATTATGCTTTATTACACATTAATGATTGACAATCGGGCAATCGCCCTGGTTTACCATCACCTCAGTATGAGACAATACACACAGAACTAAAACCATTAAAATCACCCCAAGACCAGTCTGTGTAATAAAGCATAATTTTTGGAAATTTTTCTGAGTATCGCATTCTGTCCATAATGTAGCCGCTTTCTTGTGAATCTCTTTTCACAAATCTCTTTTCTTGGTCTGCATATTTTTTGGCTACTGGATGGAAGCCATATACTGGGTGATACAGTCATTTATATTTGAACCTCTAAACCTATCTTTTACTAATTGTGGCCCCATGAAATGCCCCTGGTACCTTTTATAGTTTTTTTTTTTAGTGTGGGCAAGGACACAGGGGCCCCATGATCCCCTATTGCCCGGGGGCCCCATGAGTTGTCAGTCCGCCCCTGCTTACACCTAAAGCAAGTTTCCTTTTTAAACATAAAAAAAGCACAAAAAATAAAGCAACCATTCGGCGATGAGCATCTTAAAAACAAATCTTCCGTTCTGCGCTGGCTTACGTTCCGTTACCCAGTCTGTTGGCACACAGATAGGAATACTAAAGAAACCCAGCGCGGGGAAATGTCATCTCTTTGTTCGGAGGCACCGAGGAATCATTACGCAGGCTTTCTGCCCCGACTTCATTAACATCTATAGTGTGAGAGCCGCACAACAGATGCCTCGCAGATCATAAACTTTGACCTACTGTCTAGCGTCACGGGAGAAAATGATATTCTGTTTCCCAGACAAGCCGCATCTCTGATCAATACGACAGCCTACAAACTGATAACAGCTACTGTTAATTACTGCTAATCCCATTCATCTCTCCTCAGCAATGCCAAGTGACGCTGCCATCCGCTCTATTTTTTTGAATGGGAACAAATCCAATAAAGACATTTACATTTATGGCCCATACGCCAGCTAAACAATGCGGTGTACTGAGCCAATGTGTTCATTTACACAGTCGCTCTATAAAGTGCACCAACTGCCTGAACGTGGAGGGTGTCTGTCGGAGAGTGTAGTTTTGGCAGCAATGGCACAGCTTATGTTCTTAAAGTGAATATTAAAGGCGTTGTATAAACAAGTTCTACAGGTATCTCTGGAGACTGCTAAAGGCTCACATCATGGCTGGAGACAGGGCCATGGATAAGGGGGTACCACCATTCCTCCTGTATCTCTGGAGACTGCTAAAGGCT
The DNA here is from genome assembly GCF_062004578.1 of Staurois parvus. Classification (NCBI taxonomy): domain Eukaryota; kingdom Metazoa; phylum Chordata; class Amphibia; order Anura; family Ranidae; genus Staurois; species Staurois parvus. The sequence goes on from NW_028319100.1 coordinate 445,610, forward strand.
CACATCATGGCTGGAGACAGGGCCTTGGATAAGGGGGTGCCACCAGTCCTCCTGTATCTCCGGAGACTGCTAACGGTTAACATCATGGCCGGAGACAGGACAGTGGATAAGGGGGTACCACCATTCCTCCTGTATCTCCGGAGACTGCTAAAGGTTAACATTATGGCTGGAGACGGGGCTGTGGATAAGGGGGTACCACCAGTCCTCCTGTATCTCTGGAGACTGCTAAAGGTTCACATCATGGCCAGAGACAGGGCAGTGGATAAGGGGGTACCACCAGTCCTCCTGTATCTCTGGAGAGTGCTAAAGGCCCACATCATGGCTGGAGACGGGGCCATGGATAAGGGGGTACCATCAGTCCTCCTGTATCTCCGGAGACTGCTAAAGGTTCACATCATGGCCAGAGACGGGGCTGTGGATAAGGGGGTACCACCAGTCCTCCTGTATCTCCGGAGACTGCTAAAGGTTAACATCATGGCTGGAGACAGGACAGTGGATAAGGGGGTACCACCAGTCCTCCTGTACGGGGCCCAGGCAACTAGGTGAATCGGATGTGGGCAGGGAGAATGATCAGTACAGTATGGGGGGCAATTACTGGAACCGATCCCCTCTATAGTGCCTCTATTTACGCATTACACAGGACTGCAAACCTGTCAGTCATACCCTTCAAGTCCTGCCAGCAGCATTGACACAAATGTAAATTGGGAGCCACGGGGGTGATTTTAGGACAACCTTCAGCTGTACAACTTACACAAGCAAAAATGGCCCAAAGCATTTCCATAATCAATGGCTCCAAACTGCAGAACTGCTGACTCCTGTGTTGGCAGCGTATTGCCAGAGTCGTCTGCCAGTGTTGTGTACTATTGCAGCAGTAGTCAGCGGGATGAAGTCTAAGACCCCTATTCACACCTATGCTTCTTGTCATGCAACTTTGGGGTCCAAAGTCGCATGACAAGTCACCCCCAACCTATGTTTCCCAATAGGTACCATTCGTATCTGTGCAACTTCAAAGTAGACTTCGTGAGACTTGAGGGCCATAGACTACAATGTAAACCCTCCAAGGTCGCATGACAAGTCTCCCCCCCACCCATGTTTCCCAACAGGTACCGTTCGTATCTGTGCAACTTCAAAGTAGACTTCGTAAGACTTGAGGGCCATAGACTTCAATGTAAACCCTCCAAGGTCGCATGACAAGTCTCCCCCCCACCCATGTTTCCCAATAGGTACCATTCATATCTGTGCAACTTCAAAGTAGACTACGTGAGACTTGAGGGCCATAGACTTCAATGTAAACCCTCCAAAGTCGCATGGCCAGACTTTCATGAGACTTGTAAACCCTCCAAAGTCATACCTGAATGTTATACGTGCAACTTGTGTGCGACTTTGTAAAGCGGAAACCATTATCCTTGGTCAAAAGCAAAGTCACACTCATCCAAAGTCACGTCAAGTCGCACTGTAAAGTCGCAATGAAAATCGCAGGTTATTGATCACTTTTAAACCTAGAATGTTGGTTCACCGAATTTTACTTTGTTAAACATTTGTTTAGAAAATTGTCCCACCTATGCCCAATCCAAGAAATGACGGCCCAATGACACTTTTAGACTGAAGTCAGATAGGTGATTCTACCACTAGCGACAAGATCACTAAAGAGGATGTCTGTCTGTCCTGATGGAGGCGCTCCCTCTGTATCCTGATGCAGCAAGAAGTTGGTGTGCAAAAAATTCCTGAACCTTGAATGCTAGTGATGGGAGCGACAGCTTGCTGCCTCCACTACAGAGGTGGCGATTCTACAGGGACAGACGGGCAGACTCTTTTGCCAAAATCACCAGTGGGGGAATCGTCCCGTGTGACAGCAGCTGTGGAAAAAACATATCTCCTGGTAGCATTTTTCCATTTAAATGTTCTGCAAATGAAACAAATACATCATAATAATCTCGCAACAGAACACAAATTGGTTGCATTTTTCATTTTCATATCTCCTGATATCTGATATTAACAATATCTCCTGATATGATACAAACAAGGAATACATCACACAGAAGCTCAAAAACAGAACTCAAGGAAACAACAAGGAAAACTATCATAGCAACTAAAACACTCCAACTGTTTCCAACCGTGACCAGGCAGAAGACTGCCTTAGTTTTCCATATATTTTTAACAAGCAGCGAACCATCACTCACCTTTGTAGATGCAGGCACTGTAAAATAATTCATTCTCAAAGTTTGCAGTCAAAGCTTCTCAATTTTACTTTCACTTTCTCTCTGTAGCTCAGCTCCCCCTCCCCGCACTAATTTGGCAGCCTGCCAGGCTTTAAACTGAATTTTTGAAGCTATACCCAAAAAAGCAACAAAGGGAATAGCAAAGGTCAACAGCAGAATTGCCAGTAGTCTTCCAGCGGCTTATCTTTTCCCATTCCCACTACTGACTTACCATTTCTTTACAGTCTATGTGTGGTGGCGGCCATCTAGGTAGAGGCAGGGCTTGGCCTACTCCTGTGAGCAGGAAAGCAGTGACAACATTAAATCTGACTTCAGCTTTCCTGAGACTAGGGGTCAGAGGCAGCAGTGCCTTGGATCTTACACAGCAGATATACAGATATGAAGCAATCTGAAGGCACAGAGTACCTAGGCACACACACAGCCTACCAGAAAGCACGCTGCTTCTTTTTTTTTTTTTTTAGGAGGAATTCCAGACATAAGGTAGATTTTTAAGGTCCTGATATGGTACAACTAAAATTTCCAAATTTCTCCAATAAAATACAAATCTGCACTTTTTAAAGTTCAGGTACTTATATAGCTCTGTCAATTTACACAGGCACGGGAGAACATGCAAGCTCCATGCAGGTAGTGCCATGGTCAGGATTCAAACCAATCACCCTAATGCTGCTAGGTGGAAGTACTAACCACTTAGCCACTAAGCTGCCCCAAGTCCACTTTAATGCCAATTAACCTACCAGCATGTCTTTGGAGTGTGGGAGGAAAACCACGCAGGCACGGGAGAACATGCAAGCTCCATGCAGGTAGTGCCATGGTCAGGATTCAAACCAACCAACCTAATGCTGCTAGGTGGAAGTGCTAACCACTTAGCCACTAAGCTGCCCCAGGTCCACTTTAATGCCAATTACCTATCACCATGTCTTTTTAGTATGGGAGGAAAACCGCACAGGAGAACATGCAAGCTCCATGCAGGTAGTGCCATGGTCAGGATTCAAACCAACCACCCTAATGCTGCTAGGTGGAAGTGCTAACCACTTAGCCACTAAGCTGCCCCATGTCCACTTTAATGCCAATTAACCTACCAGCATGTCTTTGGAGTGTGGGAGGAAAACCGTGCAGGCACGGGAGAACATGCAAGCTCCATGCAGGTATTTATTTATTTCAGGTACTTATATAGCGCCGTCAATTAACGCAGCGCTTTACATATATATTGTACATTCACATCAGTCCCCGCCCCCGAGGGGCGTACAATCTAAGGTGCCTAACTCACAATCGTATACAAGGGCCAATTTAGACAGAATCCAATTAACCTACCAGCATGTCTTTTTGGAGTGTGGAAGGAAACCGGAGTACCCGGAGGAAACCCACGCAGGCACAGGGTGAACATGCAAGCTCCACGAAGGTAGTGCCATGGTCAGGATTGAAACCAGCCACCCTAATGCTGCTAGGTGGAAGTGCTAACCACTTAGCCACTAAGCTGCCCCAGGTGCACTTTAATGCAAAAAGCAGATGTATAGGAAGAGGGGAACGAAAAGTGCTGAGACCAGCTTGAAACAGCTTCAGTGCCTCTATTGTGAACTTTCAGGATAAATTGCTCCACAGCGACTTTAGCTATTGAGGTTAGTGTGTACTTTTTTAAAGCTTGTTTGCTGCTTGTTAAATATATGTAACTATTGAATGTCCATAACCTGCCCACAATTCTTGCTCTTCACTAAATCAAACAGGTTACTGACATAAAAAGCACTTTTCTTGCACAGACAGCCAAGAGAGGTATTACCTACAAATATTTGTATACGAAATACAGTCACCAAATCATGGACCAGCAAACATGTAAAAATATGAACGTTTGATACATGAGGTCACCATTCCAAGCATGAGTACTCATAGAATAATTTAATATCGTTTGATGAAAACAAACATCTAAAAAACATGACAAACGTAACAATAGCTGTCCTAATACAATGACGTCCATCCTCAAATGTCACAGAAACCTGTCAAAAAAGTAACAAAGAACAACATTCTTGTGTGCATATAGCCTAACTGTCACTTATTCCCTGATAGCATGCCTTGCCCTAGCCGCAGCTGAACGCCGGCATAGATCAATAAACTGCAGGAAGATCATACAGAGACATCCCCAGAAGGTTTCCAGGAAACGTATCTCCTATGAGGCCCTTAACAACATTTGCAATCCCCCTTTTGCCTGTTAAGGCCCAGAGATGAAGGGACGCTTACTACAATCTGCAATCTTGGACCCCATAGACGTATAGAAAATAAAACTCCGCAATGCACACCATATATGCTCTCACTTACCCTCTTCTGGTCCTCCAGTCCATGTGTCACTGGCTTTCTCCTCTGATGATGCTTAGTCTCCGTAACAGATTCCATTTTTCGGATTAATCGTTCAGGAAATCCATAAAATAGGCGGATATATTCCTTCTATAGCGCTCCTCCATTTGACCATCGAACCAGATGTCCCGCCGCTGCACTAACGCCATCCATGTTCAAAATTCCAAAGTGAATTTCAGCATAACGCATCCTCGCGATCCCGCCGAATCCGGGCCATCCGAACGCCGAACGAAGACGCTGTATCCATCGCATTAGTTACCTTCTGTCCACCATGGGAAGTCACAAGGAGTAATCCGTATGAAAGCCAAAAAAAATATCTAACCTCAATATGGTAAGAATAGGAACCGATATCATCTGCACAGAAACGTAATAAAATCCAGCGGCTTAAAAAAAAAAATCGGCCAAACTTTAAATCCAAATTGTAAAAAAAGAGATCTGCATCCTAGGAATTCCACGCGAATATGGCATACCTGCGGGTACGAAAAAAAAAAAACGTGCAGTTTTTTCATTAATGCGATGTTAAATGCTTAAAAAACACACACAAGGCACGCTTTACAAAAACGCTGGCATTATCCTACATTATTTTCCTGCATTACCAGAGAAATGCATCAACAAAAACATCAAAAATCGAATAAAATATGCGCATTTTATGTTAACCTTTGCCGTCAACAGGGCTTGAAAATACTACTTGAAACAGAAAATGATTTATACCGTAATGAAAACAACGGATACAAAATAACAACAACAAAATATAAAAATATACCGAACCATACGAACACAAAATATTCCCCGCGCGATGCTTGCAAACACTGAAGAGAAAACTGGGGGTAGGCTTTTTCCAGCAAGAAAAGCGAAGACATCTGCTGCTCTTTACCTCTGCATGCTCAATACAGAATAGCCTTTCACCGCCTGAATATAAATTGCGCAAACCCCTTGATCCTTTTTACCTTCCAGAAGTCTATCAGCAGCTCGGGAGCTCGAGGCACAGCCTGTAACCAAGTCAATTATTTCACAATGGTCTATAAAGGCACAATATGGTCGCTAAAAGATGCAAAACTATTGGACCCATTCATGAAAAAAAAAAAAAAAATATGGACAACAGGGTAAACTAGCAAGTAACGACAGGGCAAGCGAATAATGTCGACTCGGAGGATTACAGGACTAATCGTATTCAGCGTGCGTATTAAGCCCAGGGTAACGCGGCGGAAAGTGTATACGTTTACAAACAGCGCAATAAAACAACTCAGAATGCAGCGTTTCTGCTATAAACAGCAGGAAAATGACATCAATTAACGGTGGTAGCTGGGTAATTACCGCTGATTACTTCAATTACTGTGTTACATTAGACTTTTGTAACAAAAAAAAAACAAACAAAAATCAAAACAGAGATTGAGATATAAAAACGAGTGCAATAACACCATAAACAGCGCTCGCTGATGAAATACAATTCAATCCCCGAATTTATGTGAAATATTAATAAATATACATAAATAAATGATATATTATTATTATACAGGATTTATATATTATTATTATTATACAGGATTTATATATTATTATTATTATACAGGATTTATATATTATTATTATACAGGATTTATATATTATTATTATACAGGATTTATATAGCGCCAACAGTTTGCTCAGCGCTTATATATAATTCAATTTGGAAATAAAAACACTTCCACCAAAAAAAGTGCATAAAGTGTTTTTTTATTGTATTTATTTAAAATAGCAGCTCCAGTCACGGTTTGATTTATATTATTGATATTATTATTATTATTATTATACAGTATTTATAAAGCGCCAATAGTTCACTCAGCGCTGTACATTACAAATATATAATTTATTTCACATTTAGCACGAGGATATAGGCTACTTTTGGAACTTTTTTTTTTTATTGTTTAACCACTTCCAGTCCGGACACTTTCCCCCCCCCCTTCCAGTCCGGACACTTTCACCCCCTTCCAGTCCGGACACTTTCACCCCCTTCCAGTCTGGACACTTTCCCCCCCCCTTCCAGTCCAGACACTTTCACCCCCTTCCAGTCCGGACACTTTCCCCCCCTTCCAGTCCGGACACTTTCACCCCCTTCCAGTCCGGACACTTTCACCCCCTTCCAGTCCGGACACTTTCACCCCCTTCCAGTCCGGACACTTTCCCCTCCTTCCAGTCCGGACACTTTCCCCTCCTTCCAGTCTGGACACTTTCACCCCCTTCCAGTCCGGACACTTCCCCCCCCCTTCCAGTCCGGACACTTTCCCCCCCTTCCAGTCCGGACACTTTCCCCCTCTTCCAGTCCGGACACTTTCACCCCCTTCCAGTCCGGACACTTTCACCCTCTTCCAGTCCGGACACTTTCACCCTCTTCCAGTCCGGACACTTTCACCCTCTTCCAGTCCGGACACTTTCACCCTCTTCCAGTCCGGACACTTTCACCCCCTTCCAGTCCAGACACTTTCCCCCTCTTCCAGTCCGGACACTTTCACCCCCTTCCACTTAGGACACTTTCACCCCCTTCCAGTCCGGACACTTTCCCCCCCTTCCAGTCCGGACACTTTCCCCCTCTTGCAGTCCGGACACTTTCCCCCTCTTCCAGTCCGGACACTTTCCCCCCCTTCCAGTCCGGACACTTTCCTCCCCCCTTCCAGTCCGGACGCTTTCACCCCCTTCCAGTCCGGACACTTTCCCCCCCTTCCTGTCCAGGCCAATTTTCAGCTGTCAGCGCTATCACACTTTGAATGACAATTGCGCGGTCATGCAACACTGTACCCGTATGCATTTTTTTGCATTGTTTTTTAGACAGATAAAGCTTTATTTTGGTGGTATTTATTCACCGCTGGGATTTTTTTTTTTGCAATGTAAATGAAAAAGTCCAAAAATTTGGAAAAAAGTGTTTTTCTTATAAAATTTTGCAAATAAATAATATTTCCTCATAAATCTTGTCCAAAATGTATTCCGTTATCTTTTAGTGAAAAAAAAAAAAGCCTCGTACACACGATGAGAATGTCAGACGAATGATCGTCTTTTTTTGGCTTTTCATGTTTTTTCTGTAATCAATGTTTTTTGGCTGGAAAAATCCCCCAGGACTAGCGGGTTTCTAGAGGAGTTTTTTAGCTGTAAAAACTCTCTAATGCTGAAAAACGCGAGAAAACACGGTAAAATGCTGCAAACCAGCGTTTTTGGTCTGTTTTTAAGCAAAAAAAAACCCCAGCTAAAAAACGTGGGAATACGTTGCTAAATGCGGCAAACCGCTAATCCAAAAACGCTAAAAAAAGCTGAAAAACTAAACTTTTTAACATGACTTTATACAGTTAACGTTACCAGCGCTATCAAAATGTCCCAGCCTCAGTCCTCATGCACACCGGGCATTTTTACAGCGGCTGTTTTTGGCTTTTGATGTTTTTTTCTACAGCCAGTAACCCCCCCAGCATGTTATCCTCGGTGTCCATACACACATAGACTGGAATCAACGTTTTGTGGCTGGAAAAAACCCAGAACTAGCGGGTTTCTAGAGGAATTTTTTAGCTGTAAAAATGTGCTAATGCTAAGAAAACACACCAGAACGCGGTAAAATGCCACAGACCGGCGTTTTCAGTCTTTTTTTGTCCAAAGAACCCCCACTAAAAGGGTTAAAAAACGCAAACACGGAAAAACATTGCTAAACACAGCAAAACACGGCAAAACGCTAATGCAAAAAAGCTACAAAAAGCTGAAATACGGACGTGACTTTAATGTGACTTTACACAGCTAACGCCAAAGTCGTCCCCCCCCCTCACATGTGCATGGAGCCTGATTCTTCATGACAGTATACCTGCTTGCCCGTACACCCCATACACCCCATACACCCCATGCAGCGAGCAGATATTCTGACAGGTGTGCAGGAGACCTGCATGGCATCGGCGATCTGCTGGTGCAATGATTTCCAGGCTCCTGCAGACAAAAATAATAAATGCACATTTTTTTACCTGCAAAAAAATGTGCAATTATTATTTTTGTTGAAAAGGTGAACTTAGCCATTAAGGGCCAGACTGTAGTCCCTTCACATCAGAGCTCCCCCCTCACATCAGAGCCCCTCCCTCTTTACATCAGAGCCCCCCCTTTCATATCAGAGGCCCCCCCTCACATCAGAGCCCCTCCCTCTTTACATCAGAGCCCCCCCCTTCATGTCAGAGGCCCCCCACACACATCGGAGTCCCTCCCCCCAATCACATCAAAGCCCCCTCTATACATCAGAGGCACCCCTCCCCCACAAACACAGAAGGCCCCCCCTCACATCAGAGCCCCTCCCTCTTTACATCAGTGCCCCCCCCTTCATGTCAGAGGCCCCGCATACACATCAGAGTCCCTCCCCTTGATCACATCAAATCCCCCTCTATACATCAGGGGCTCCCCTCCACCACTTAGAAGGCCCCCATCACATCAGAGCTCCCCCCATCAAATCACAGACCCTCCCTCTTTACATCAGAGCCCCCCCTTCATGTCAGAGGCCCCCCACACACATCAGAGTCCCTCCCCTATCACATCAAAGCCCCCTCTATACATCAGAGGCCGCCCTCCACCACTTAGACAGAAGGCCCCCATCACATCAGAGCTCCCCCCTTCAAAACACAGTGCCTTCCTCTTTACATCAGAGCCCCCCCTTCATGTCAGAGGCCCCTCTACACACATCAGAGTCCCTCCCCTATCACATCAAAGCCCCCTCTATACATCAGCAGCTCCCCTCCACCACTTAGAGAGAAGGCCCCCCTCACATCAGAGCCCCTTCCTCTTTACATCAGAGCCCCCCCTTCATGTCAGAGACCTCCCCACACATCAGAGTCTCCCCACCCCGATCACATCAAAGCCCCCTTTATACATCAGAGGCCGCCCTCCACCACTTAGACAGAAGGCCCCCATCACATCAGAGCTCCCCCCTTCAAAACACAGTGCCTTCCTCTTTACATCAGAGCCCCCCCCTTCATGTCAGAGGCCCCTCTACACACATCAGAGTCCCTCCCCTATCACATCAAAGCCCCCTCTATACATCAGCAGCTCCCCTCCACCACTTAGAGAGAAGGCCCCCCTCACATCAGAGCCCCTTCCTCTTTACATCAGAGCCCCCCCTTCATGTCAGAGACCTCCCCACACATCAGAGTCTCCCCACCCCGATCACATCAAAGCCCCCTTTATACATCAGAGGCCCCCCTCCACCACTTAGATAGAAGGTCCTTATCACATCAGAGCTCCCCCATCACATCAGAGCCCCTCCCTCTTTACATCAGAGCCCCCACTTCATGTCATAAGTCCCCCCACAAACATCAGAGTCCCTCCCCTTTCACATCAAAGCCCCCTCTATACATCAGGGGCCCTCCTCCACCACAAACACAGAAGGCCCCCCCCCATCACATCAGAGTTCCTCCTACACATCAGAGCCCTCCATCAAATCACAGTACCCCTATGACAGAGTCCCCCCTGGTTCATAGAGTCCTCTCATCCAACTTTCGTGCTTGGGGTGGGGGAACACCCAAATGGCACCCTGATTGAGAAACACTGCCCTAGCACACCCCTATTATTATAACCGCACACGTTGCCTATGTAGACTTTCACTACCTGTACTACTTGAGGGCAAGAATTGCCAGGAGCATGGCTGCCCAGCTGGGATAACATTGAGTGTCTGACTGCACAGGATAATGGGGTGCTCTGCCTGGGGGGAGGGGGGGTCCAAAGTCCCAATTCACCGCAATTACCCGCAGACGAAATCAAAAATGCTGAGCATCAACCACAACGCAACCAACAAAGTAAATGAAAGATAATTGTCACTGAATTCTGCAACCCCACTTTCTGTTATTGTTCCACCGCCCAGCGATCCGCGCGAAGCTGCAGCAATCTGGTGCGCCCCCCCCTATTGTTAGCATCCAAACTATGCAGAATCGCATGTGATATGAGGTATCCTCTACATAACGATGGTGGGGGGTGGGGGGGGACATCTGTTCAGCATCTGGAGTACCCCACGTGTAGCGTGTCTTTGTATCTTTGATGTAGCAGACTTCCTCGTAGGACATCTCACAGGTCCAAAGTGTAGAATGTCGCTGATTGATCCAGCGAGGACAGTAAATGTAGGGGCGTCCTCTGAAACACCATCGGGAGAACTGACTAAGGTGGGAGCAGCTGTGCATGCCAGCCAATCAGCTTCTGGCTTTTATTTTCAAAGCTTAACTGAACAAGCTGAAGTTAGAAGCTGATTGGTTATCATTCACAGCTGCTCCAGATTGTGTCTGCTCCAGTTTTAGTAGATTCCCTCCAATGCTATCTTATGTTATACAAACTGAGGCTGGATGTGGCCCTTTGCTTGCCTTTGTCTGGCCCTTGAGGCACTATTCTTGCCTCTGACACCAACATTGTGGCATAATTTCTCCCACTGACACCAACAACGGAGCAAAATTCCTCCCAATAACACCAACGATGGTGCATAAATCCTCCCACTGACACCAACGATACGGGACTATTCCTTCCACTGACACCAACGATACGGGACTATTCCTTCCACTGACACGAATGATGGGGCACTATTCCTCCCACTGATACCAATGATGGGGCGCTATTCCTCCCACTGACACCAATGATGGGGCACTATTCCTCCCACTGATACCAATGATGGGGCACTATTCCTCCCACTGACACCAATGATGGGGCACTATTCCTCCCACTGACACCATTGATGGGGCACTATTCCTCCCACTGACACCAATGATGGGGCACTATTCCTCCCACTGACACCAATGATGGGGCACTATTCCTCCCACTGATACCAATGATGGGGCACTATTCCTCCCACTGATAACAATGATGGGGCACTATTCCTCCCACTGATACCAATGATGGGGAACTATTCCTCCCACTGACACCAATTATGGGACACTATTCCTCCCACTGACACCAATGATGGGGCACTATTCCTCCCACTGATACCAATGATGGGGCACTGCTCCTCCCACTGATACCAATGATGGGGGACTATTCCTCCCACTGACACCAATGATGGGGCACTATTCCTCCCACGGACACCAATGATGGGGCACTATTCCTCCCACTGACACCAATGATGGGGCACTATTCCTCCCACTGTTACCAACGATGGGGCACTATTCCTCCCACTGACACCAACGATGGGGCACTATTCCTCCCACTGACACCAATGATGGGACACTATTCCTCCCACTGACACCAATGATGGGGCACTATTCCTCCCACTGACACCAATGATGGGGCACTATTCCTCCCACTGACACCAATGATGGGGCACTATTCCTCCCACTGACACCAATGATGAGGCACTATTCCTCCCACTGTTACCAATGATGGGGCACTATTCCTCCCACTGACACCAATGATGAGGCACTATTCCTCCCACTGACACCAACAACAGGGCACTATTCCTCCCCCTGACACCAATGATGGGGCACTATTCTTCCCACTGATACCAATGATGGGGCACTATTCCTCCCACTGATACCAATGATGGGACACTATTCCTCCCACTGACACCAATGATAGGGCACTATTCCTCCCACTGACACCAATGATGGGGCACTATTCCTCCCACTGATACCAATGATGGGGCACTAATCCTCCCACTGACACCAATGGTGGTACACTATTCCTCCAACTGACACCAATGATGGGGCACTATTCCTCCCACTGATACCAATGATGGGACACTATTCCTCCCACTGACACCAATGATAGGGCACTATTCCTCCCACTGATACCAATGATGGGGCACTAATCCTCCCACTGACACCAATGATGGGACACTATTCCTCCCACTGATGCCAATGATGGGGCACTATTCCTCCCACTGATACCAATGATGGGACACTATTCCTCCCACTGATACCAATGATGGGGCACTATTCCTCCCACTGACACCAATGATGGGGCACTATTCCTCCCACTGATACCAATGATGGGGCACTAATCCTCCCACTGACACCAATGATGGGACACTATTCCTCCCACTGACACCAATGATGGGACACTATTCCTCCCACTGATACCAATGATGGGACACTATTCCTCCCACTGACACCAATGATGGGGCACTATTCCTCCCACTGACACCAATGATGGGACACTATTCCTCCCACTGATACCAATGATGGGACACTATTCCTCCCACTGACACCAATGATGGGACACTATTCCTCCCACTGATACCAATGATGGGACACTATTCCTCCCACTGACACCAATGCTGAGGCACTATTCCTCCCACTGTTACCAATTCTGGCCATTTTCAAGTCGTATAGAAGAATTAATTCTGAATTTCTCACTTTCAATCTTTGATACTTTGTAAAGAAATGTTTCACTTTGAAAGCTACTGGATGGTCACAGGTGGCTGTAAAATTATCATGCAGTAAATGAATAAAATGATCAGATTAGAAGGACAACAAATCAGTGTCATCATTAGGGATCCAATCACAATACGAATCCCAATGTGCCCCCCCCCCCGGATAATGGATACATACTGCAGGATATATATATGATAGGTATGGTGGGGTGTTCCCATTATGGAGGGGTCCCCTGATGATATGACATGGAGAGCAATGACCACTAAAACAAACATATCTGCAGAGCACAATATAGAGGGGCTCCTGCTAGGAGAACATTATAGGGGGCACATTATAAGACATACAGAGCCCCCCATCCTCAGGACACCCAGGGGATCCCCTATTATAAGACATACAGAGCCCCCTATTCTTAGGACACACAGGAGGTCCCCCATTATAAGGCATATAGCCCCCCATCCTCAGGACACACAGGGGGTCCCCCATTATAAGGCATATAGCCCCCCATCCTCAGGACACACAGGGGGTCCCCCATTATAAGGCATATAGCCCCCCCATCCTCAGGACACACAGGGGGTCCCCCATTATAAGGCATATAGCCCCCCCATCCTCAGGACACACAGGGGGTCCCCTCATTATAAGGCACATAGCCCCCCCATCCTCAGGACACACAGGGGGTCCCCCATTATAAGGCATACAGAGCCCCCCATCCTCAGGACACACAGGGGGTCCCTCATTATAAGACATACAGAGCTCCCCATTCTTAGGACACACAGGGGGTCCCCCATTATAAGGCATAGAGCCCCCATCCTCTGGACACACAGGGGGTCCCCCATTATAAGACATACAGTGCCCCCCATCCTCAGGACACACAGGGGGTCCCCCCATTATAAGGCATAAGTGCCCCCCCTCATCAGAATACACAGGGGGTCCCCTATTATAAGGCATTTAGTCCCCCATCCTCAGGACACACAGGGGGTCCTCTATTACAAGACATACAGTGCCCCCTCCTCAGGGCACACAGGGGGTCCCCCATTATAAAACTTACAGAGCCCCCCATCCTGAGGACACACAGGGGGTCCTCCATTATAAGGCATACAGACCCCTCCATCCTCAAGACACACAGGGGGTCCCCTATTACAGGACATACAGAGCCCCCCATCCTCAGGACACACAGCGGGTCCCCCATTATAAGACAAACAGTCCCCCCCCTCCTCAGGACACACAGAGGGTCACCCATTATAAGGCATACAGACCCCTCCATCCTCAGGACACACAGGGGGTCCCCTATTACAAGACATACAGAACCCCCCATCCTCAGGACACACAGGGGGCTCCCCCATTATAAGACATACAAAGCCCACCATTCTTAAGACACACAGGGGGTCCTCATATGATATACAGAGCCCCCCCCATCCTGAGGACACACAGGAGTTCCCTATTATAAGGAATACAGACCCCCCCATCCTCAGGACACACAGGGGGTCCCCCATTATAGGACATACAAAGCCCCACATTCTTATAACACACAAGGGGCTCCCCCATTATAAGACATACAGAGCCCCCATACCCAGGACACACAGGGGGTCCTCCATTATAAGACGTATAGTCCCCCCCATCCTAAGGACACAAAGGGGGGTTCCCCCATTATAAGATATATAGTGCCCCCTATCCTCAGGACATGTAGTAGATCCCGAATTACAAGACATACAGCGCCCCCCTCCTCAGGACACACAGGGGGCCCCCACCATAAGACATACAGAGCCTCCAAATATCAGAACACACAGGGGCCCCCATTGGATAAAATAGAGTGTCTCCCCCCCACATGGGACCCGATTATAAGGGGCACACCGCCCCTTTAAGGACACATGGTGGGTCCCCTATTATGGAACAGTGCCCCCCATACACAGCCCCCATTATAGGGGGCACACAGCCCCTCCCACACACAGGGGACCCCACTATCTGAAGTGCAGAGTTCTCCCCCTCAAACAGCCCCCCCTTAGGACACATGGAGGCTATGAGTACAGTGCCCCCCTCCCCCCTCACACACACAGGGGACCCCACTATATGAAGTACAGTGCCCCCCTCACTGGGGTCCCCCCGGTCCGGTAGAAGGCGGGCTCCCCCTCTCCTCCCCTCTCGGTTCTCTCACCGGTCCGGACACAGTCCGCTCTCTCGGTCTCTCTCCGCCGTCCTCTCCTCTCAGGACCGGACCAGGAGCCCGCTTACTCCATCCATCCCGTTACCTGAGCAACTGTATCCCCGCCCCGTCCTCCCAGCCAGTCATTGGAGAGATCCTGAGTCATGTGCAGAGGCTCCGGCCAATCAGAGCGCAGAGGACCTCAGCATCTCCTCCGCCAGGTTAGAACTCCTTCCCAGCGCGGGACGATATGTGAGAAAGAGAAAGAGGGGCCCCTGAGGGCGGATAGAGTGAGACAGAGGGGCCCCGGGGGGCGGAGAGAATGAAACAGAGGGGCCCCGGGGGGCAGAGAGAGTGTGACAGAGGGGCCCCGGGGGGCGGAGAGAATGAGACAGAGGGGCCCCGGGGGGCGGAGAGAATGAGACAGAGGGGCCCCGGAGGGGGAGGAGAGAGTGAGGGGACCGCACAGAGGGGCCCCTGAAGGCGGAGATAGTGAGAGGACCGTACAGAGGGGCCCCTGGGGGAGGAGATAGTGAGGGGACCGCACAGAGGGGCCCCTGAAGGCGGAGATAGTGAGAGGACCGTACAGAGGGGCCCCTGGGGGAGGAGATAGTGAGAGGACCGTACAGAGGGGCCCCTGGAGGAGGAGAGAGTGAGAGGACCGTACAGAGGGGCCCCTGGGGGAGGAGAGAGTGAGAGGACCTACAGAGGGGCCCCTGGGGGAGGAGAGAGTGAGAGGACCGTATAGAGGGACCCCTGGGAGAGGAGAGAGTGCGGGGACCACACAAAGGGGCCCCTGGGGGAGGAGAGAGTGAGACAGAGGGGCCCCTGGGAGAGAAGAGAGTGAGGGGACCGCACAGAGGGGCACCTGGGGGAGGAGAGAGTGAGGCAGAGGGGCCCCTGGGAGAGGAGAGAGTGAGGGGACCGCACAGAGCGGCCCCATGGGGCAGGAGAGAGTGAGGGGACCACACAGAGGGGCCCCTGAGTGAGGAGAGAGCAAGGAGACCACACAGAGGGGCCCCTGTGGGGAGCAAAGAGTGATGGAACTGCATTAGGGGCCCTCGGGGGAGGGGAAGAGAGACTTCAGGGACTACACAGATGGAGCCCCTGAGGGAGGAGAGAGTGAGGGGACCACACGGAGAGGCACTGGGGGGGGGGGAGAAGAGAGTGAAGAGACCACACAGAGGGGCCCTGGTGGGGTGGAGAGAGTGAGGGAACCATACAGAGGGGCCCCTGCGG
This sequence comes from Staurois parvus, assembly GCF_062004578.1. Taxonomy (NCBI): domain Eukaryota; kingdom Metazoa; phylum Chordata; class Amphibia; order Anura; family Ranidae; genus Staurois; species Staurois parvus. The sequence goes on from NW_028319100.1 coordinate 461,881, forward strand.
GTAGGAAAGAGTGAGGGGACCACACAGAGGGGCCCCTGGGGGAGGAGAGAGTGAGGGGATCACACAGAGGGGTCCCGGAGAGAGTGAGGAGACCACACAGAGCTGTCCCTGGGGGGAGCAGAGAGTGAGGGGACTGTGCAGAGGGACCCCCGGGGGGAGAGTGCAGGGTCCAAACAAAGGGGCCCCTGGGGCAAGCAGAGAGCTAGAGGACTTTACAGAGGGGCCCCAGAGGGAGTAGAGAGTGAGAGGACCGCACAGAGGGGCCCCTGGGGGAGGAGAGAGTGATACAGAGGGGTCCCTGGGGGAGGAGAGAATGAAGGGACCACACAGTGAGTATATATATATATTTATTTATTTTTTTATTTATATATTGAAATATACATTTACCAAAAGACCCCCCCAGTGGGACTTTATTGCAGCAATAAGATATGACACGTATATCCAAGAGAACATTTTTGTAAAAGAATTATAAGCTTTATTACACACACATATTTTATATAAAATACATCGATTTTAAAGGAACATCGCTCCGCTCCGACAATTTTCTTACAAAAAAAACTTTCACAAGGTCAAAGACCACTCAGGAAGGAAGAGAAAATGACCCCGACGCGTTTCGACCATTCCACATTTTAGATCTTTTTCAGGGGGGCATAAAGACAAGGCAAGTTTCTGGTAAACATGTAAACAATAACAGATAAATACACCAAAAATAGACAATTGGTCAATAGAAATTTTGTCTCATAACCAAGAATAATACTTACAAAAACATTTGTCAGAATAATTATAGAATGGATGACATCTGGGGTGAAAAACATGGATCCAGGTGTCGGCGGAGTGTACCATTCAAGAAAGCAAGAGTGGTCAGATGCAAATCACCAGGAACCAAAGGCAACTTGGAAGCACCAAATAACCCCCTAACTGGACAGTAGGCAATATAAAAAACAAAATAAGTTAGATTTTTTTAAAAATCGCAGGGTTCCCCCCCCCCCACCACCACCAGCACCACCACCACTACAACCAGCACCACCACCACTATCAGCACCACTACCACCACCACTACGACGACCGCCACTACCACCACCAGCACCACTACCACCAACACCACTACAACCAGCAGCACTACCACCAGCACCACCACTACCACCACCACCACTACCACCACCACTACCACCACCACCACTAGCACCACCACTACGACCACCAGCACCACTACCACCACCACCACTACCACCACCACCACTACCACCACCACCACTACCACCACCACTACCACCACCAGCACCACTACCACCACTACAACCACCAGCACTACCACCACCACTACGACCACCAGCACCACCACCACCAGCACCACTACCACCACCACTAGTGTGAAAACAATGTGGAAGCCTTTCATTTATGTGTTGGTGTTCAGTACTCACATTTCCCTCATTTCTCTTCCTATGGAACCTCAGTCTTTACCATCTCTTTAAAATGTAAAAATAAAATCAAATAGAATTTTCCAGAACATTAGATTGCAGCCCCGGCGCTGGGAGGTAACCGGGAGTTATCATCGTTTTCACACCGCACACAGACACGTTGTCACACAATGATGTCAGAATCATTTCCACTTTATAAAAATGGAACTCCTGCTACGGGGGCTGTTTATTTAGTGCCGTTTAACTCTCGCGGAACCGCAGGGAATCGTACACACGGCGAGTTCAGCGAATCGTACACACGGCGAGTTCAGCGAATCGTACACACGGCGAGTTCAGCGAATCGTACACAAAGCGAGTTCAGCGAATCGTACAGAAAGCGAGTTCAGCGAATCGTACACACAGCGAGTTCAGCGAATCGCACACACGGCGAGTTCAGCGAATCATACAAAAAGCGAGTTCAGCGAATCGTACACCCGGCGAGTTCAGCGAATCGTACACACGGCGAGTTCAGCAAATCGTACACACGGCGAGTTCAGGGAATCGTATACGCAGCGAGTTCAGAGAATCATACACGCGGCGAGTTCAGCGAACCGTACGCGCGGCGAGTTCAGGGAACCGTACGCGCGGCGAGTTCAGGGAACCGTACGCGCGGCGAGTTCAGGGAACCGTACGCGCGGCGAGTTCAGGGAATCGTACGCGCGGCGAGTTCAGGGAATCGTACACGCGGCGAGTTTAGGGAATCGTACGCGCTGCGAGTTCAGGGAATTGTACACACGGCGAGTTCAGCGAATCGTACACACGGCGAATCCTACACGTAGCGAGTTTGGCGAATCCTACACGCGGCGAGCTCGGTGAATCCTTCACAGCGAGTTCAGTGAATCCTACACACAGCGAGTTCAGTGAATCCTTCACAGCGATTTCAGTGAATCCTACACACAGCGAGTTCAGTGAATCCTTCACAGCGATTTCAGTGAATCCTTCACAGCAAGTTCAGTGAATCCTTCACAGCGAGTTCAGTGAATCCTACACACAGCGAGTTCAGTGAATCCTTCACAGCGATTTCAGTGAATCCTTCACAGCAAGTTCAGTGAATCCTTCACAGCGAGTTCAGTGAATCCTTTATACAGCGAATTCGGTGAATCCTACAAACAGCGAGTTCAGTGAATCCTTCACAGCGAGTTCAGTGAATCCTTCACAGCAATTTCAGTGAATCCTTCACAGCGATTTCAGTGAATCCTTCACAGCGAGTTCAGTGAATCCTTCACAGCGATTTCAGTGAATCCTTCACAGCAAGTTCAGTGAATCCTTCACAGCGAGTTCAGTGAATCCTTCACAGCGATTTCAGTGAATCCTTCACAGCAAGTTCAGTGAATCCTTCACAGCGATTTCAGTGAATCCTTCACAGCGAGTTCAGTGAATCCTTTACACAGCGAATTCGGTGAATCCTACACAGCGAGTTCAGTGAATCCTTCACAGCGAGTTCAGTGAATCCTACACACAGCGAGTTTTACAAAATATGGAATCAAACATATACCTCATGCTTGGAGCCCCCTCTACTGGTGGCTAGAGATCTTCCATTTTCCTGCCTTTTATGTTCTCCCGTGATCGCATTGCTGGTTTGAATTGCATTTCAGGAAAATATTTAAAGTATTGATTGGCAGAGAAGTATTGACTGTCATAAATCAATAATTCACTCACATAAATCAGATATATCATGCCAATGTATTTTGTTTTTTTAGTCTTCTAAGGGGGTCAATTCACTACAGGTTACCGCATGCGATATGAAGGTCACGTGACTCATTTCTTCGGAAATATCACGAGATAATAAAAGCGCCAATTCATCAAAGTAAAATATCGAAAGCTAGGTAGATACTAACGGTGCACCAGAATGAAAATTCCTGGACGGAAACCGAAGATTCAGGATGCATTTGGCCGAAAACCGTAACCAAAATGGACAGTTTTTAATTAAACAAAAAAAATTTTTTATAATTATTTGTATTATATTCGACTTTTTAATTAATATCATGAATTAAATTAATATGAATTTGTTTTCAGCACCTTTATGCCAATTTATTTTTATTTTATTTTTTTCAGGTACTTATATAGCGCCATCAATGTATACCGCGCTTTATATATATATTGTACATTCACATCAGTCCCCGCCCCCGAGGAGCATACAATCTAAGGTCCCTAACTCACATTCATACATACACATACTAGGGACAATGTAGACAAGAGCCAATTAACCTACCAGCATGTCTTTGGAGTGTAGAAGGAAACCGGAGTACCCGGAGGAAACCCACACAGGCACAAGGAGAACATGCAAACTCCAGGCAGGTTGGGATTCAAACCAACAACCCTAGTACTGCCAGGCAGAAATGCTAACCATTTAGCCCCTGTGCTGCCCATAGGCTGCTTTCACAGTTTTTGCAGCGCTTTTGCATTTAAGAAAAAGGCACAAGAAAAATGTATCTCTTTAAATTCAATGTGTGGTTCAATAGACTTCAATGGAGATGCTGCAGAAAACACATGCAGTGCGTTTTTATTGCTTTTGCCACATTTTTCATGCATTTTTAATCTGCCCAGCAACAAGTTGGCCACAAAAATAAATACATTTACAAAAAAAAATGCAAAACGCATCAAAAAAAGTGGCAAAAATGCACGTGCAAAAACACAAAAAGCACTGCAAAACGGACAAAATGCCAACTGTATTATTTTATCTGCCCACTAACAAGTTGGCAAAAAAAAATGCAAAATAAAGCATCAAAAACGTGCATGCAAAGACGCACTGCAACACAGACAAAACGCAAATTGCATTGGTGTGAACCAGGCTTGAAATGCTTTGAAAAGGCAGCAAAAACACACGTGTTGCATTTTTGATGTGTTTTGCGTTTTTTTATCTGCCCACTAACAAGTTGGCCAAAATAAAATGCAAAAAAAAAGCATCAAAAACGTGCATGCAAAGACGCACTGCAAAACAGACAAAACGCAAACTGCATTGGTGTAAACCAGGCCTGAAATGCATTTAAAACCCATCAAAAACACACACATGTTGTGTTTTGATGCTTTTATGAGTCACCTATGAAAAACGCATCCTAAACGTGGTAAAACCGTGGCAAAATCACGGGAAAAATCGTGCGTTTTTGGTGGCCATTACCGCAACCTTTTTTCCTATCGGCAAAATGCTGATAACATTATTTTCCCCCGATATATTTCGGCTGCCGATAAATCAGTGCCACACCGAATAAATGCCGTACATTTGTTAAAATAATGACATAAATACCGCAAACAAAACATGAGATAAATCATTAAAGTAGAACTATAGGCAACACTTTTTTTTTTTTCATTTTGGATCGAGTAAGGGAGGGTTATAACCAGGGGCGGACTGACAACTCATGGGGCCCCCGGGCAATAGGGGATCATGGGGCCCCTGTGTCCTTGCCCAAACTCAAAAAAGCCTTTGAAAAAGGTACCAGGGGCATCTCATGGGGCCCCCTACTGACCCCGGGCCCCGGGCAGTTTCCAAATGGTCAGTCCGCCCCTGGGTATAACACAGGTCAGATTTTTCTTCACCATCTGTGTCCCATTGCAGAGATTTCCCTTCACTTCCTGTCCCATAGCTGAAACAGGAAGTGAGAGGAAATCCCTGCAAATTAAGGGAATTTCTTGCAAACCTCCCAGGGCACTAGTGTCCCCATTGGAAGATTTCCCCTTTATTACTTTTCTGGGGACAACAGAAGATGGGGGATTTTCTTTTACTTTCACTTTCAAAAATAATAATAAACAGGACGAATAGAGAGCGTGAATATCCCTAACGGGGACACAGACAGTAATAAAAACCTGACAGGGGTTCTAATCCTTCTCCATCCCTATCCAAAACTAAAAACAAAAAAAAACTCCAACAATTTCCCTTTATTCGTTAACCACTTCAGCTCCTTTTACCCCCTTCATGACCTGACCATTTTCTGCTATTCAGCACTGTGCTACTTTAACCGGTAATTACACAGTCATGGAAGACTGTACCCAAACAAAATCTATATCATTTTCTTTCCACACAAACAAAGCTTTCTTTTGGTGGTATTGATCAATACTGGGTTTTTTTTGTTTTTTGCAATATAAATGAAAAATGACCAAAAATTTAAAAATAAAAAAAATAAATAAATTATATGTATATATATATATATATATATATATATTTGTGTGTGTATGTGTATGTAGATATATATATATATATATATATACAGTGGGGATCGAAAGTTTGGGCACCCCAGCTAAAAATTTGTATTAATGTGCATAAAGAAGCCAAGGAAAGATGGAAAAATCTCCAAAAGGCATCAAATTACAGATTCAACATTCTTATAATATGTCAACAAAAGTTAGATTTTATTTCCATCATTTACACTTTCAAAATAACAGAAAACAAAAAAATGGCGTCTGCAAAAGTTTGGGCACCCTGCAGAGTTAATATCTTGTACTGCCCCCTTTGGCAAGTATCACAGCTTGTAAACGCTTTTTGTAGCCAGCCAAGAGTCTTTCAATTCTTGTTTGAGGTATCTTTGCCCATTCTTCCTTACAAAAGTCTTCCAGTTCTTTGAGATTTCTGGGCTGTCTGTCACGCACGGCTCTTTTAAGGTCTATCCATAGATTTTCAATGATGTTGAGGTCAGGAGATTGTGAAGGCCATGGCAAAACCTTCAGTTTACGCCTCTTGATGTAATCCCCCGTGGATTTCCAGGTGTGTTTAGGATCATTATCCATTTGTAGAAGCCATCCTCTCTTTAACTTCAGCTTTTTCACAGATGGCATCAAGTTACCATCCAAAATTTGCTGAAATTTTATTGAATCCATTTTTCCTTCTACTCGTGAGATGTTCCCTGTGCCACTGGCTGCAACACAACCCCAAAGCATGATTGATCCAACCCCATGCTTAACAGTTGGACAGAGGTTCTTTTCATTCAATTCTGTGCCCCTTCTTCTCCAAACGTACCTTTGCTCATTCCGGCCAAAAAGTTCAATTTTAACCTCATCGGTCCACAGAACTTGTTTCCAAAATGCATCAGGCTTGTCTATATGTTCATTTGCAAAGTTCAAACGATGATTTTTGTGGTGAGGACGTAGAAGAGGTTTTCTTCTGATGACTCTTCCATGAAGACCATATTTGTACAAGTATCTCTTTATAGTGGAATAGTGACCACAACTCCAGTGTCTGCCAGATCTTTCTGGAGGGATCGTGCAGTCAAACGTGGGTTTTGAATTGTTTTTCTCACAATCCTGCGAGCTGTTCTGTCTGATATTTTTCTTGGTCTTCCAGATCTTGCTTTAACTTCCACTGTTCCTGATGACTGCCATTTCTTAATGACATTCCGAACAGAGGATATTGACATCTGAAAACGCTTTGCTATCTTCTTATAGCCTTCTCCAGCTTTGTGAGCGTCAACTATTTTCAGTTTCAGTTTTCTAGACAACTGCTTAGAAGAACCCATGGTGCTGATTGTTGGGGCAAGGTCAGATGAGTCTGGGCATTTAAAACCTTTGAGCTTGACATCACCTGGTCTTCCCAGACGATGATTGAGAACAATCCATGACACTGGCAGGTCTCAGCTTGGCAAAGGGGGCAGTACAAGATATTAACTCTGCAGGGTGCCCAAACTTTTGCAGATGCCATTTTTTTGTTTTCTGTTATTTTGAAAGTGTAAATGATGGAAATAAAATCTAACTTTTGTTGACATATTATAAGAATGTCTAATCTGTAATTTGATGCCTTTTGGAGATTTTTCCATCTTTCCTTGGCTTCTTTATGCACATTAATACAAATTTTTAGCTGGGGTGCCCAAACTTTCGATCCCCACTGTATATATATATTTATTTATTTTTTTACATTTTATTTTTTTTTATTATGATTTTTTTTACTTTCTGCTACAAAACATATCCAGAAAGAAAACTTAAAAAAATAACAATTCTTCATAAAAATTTTGGCCAAAATGTATTGTTCGACATGTCTTTGATTTAAAAAAAATCAATAAGTGTACTGTATATTGAATGATTTGTGTGACAGGTATAATGCCTACAAACTATGGTATGTGTACTGGAATTTTTTTTTGTATACTAGTAATATCGATGGTCACAGACTTATAATGGGACTGCAAAAGAAAGTGCAGCGATCAATCTGCCATTAACTGATGCTGAGGAGAACTGACTAACTGCCACCGACATCACCAGTCACATTAATACAGTGAATGGTGATAATCCTATATCCTGTCGCTGTATTAGTGACACTGGCTGGGAAGGGGTTAATATCTAGGGGCAATCAAGGGGTTAAATGTGTGCCTAACAATGTTTACTATGTGTAATGTGTGCTGCTTTTTACTAATGATCTCTCAGTTTCTCATCCCAAATGGAGAGATTGTTCTCTGTACAGAGCTCTGTGTTGATGGTCAACACAGAGCCCTGGGCTGGGATTAGACACAGCCGATTAGTAGGTCCCAGCCATGAATCGTGATCGTACTGTAGTAGAAGGTGGGTGGGGGCGCATGCGCCTGAAACCTGGAAACAGGAGCGACATACGGGTATGTTGCTTTGCCTGTGTGGGCCGTCCTTCGCAGTACAATGCGATCGGTCCACTTAAAGTCAATTAATTAAAAACACACCGATTCGTTATTTATCACCTGGAGTTTGCTGGCGGTATTTTAGAAATGTACAAAATAACAATTTGAGGAACTCTGCTCTGCTCAGGAAGTGAAAAGTACACAATGTATCAGTGGGAGTACACAATGTATCAGTGTGAGTATACAACGTATCAGTGGGAGTACACAATGTATCAGTGTGAGTATACAACATATCAGTGGGAGTACACAATGTATCAGTGTGAGTATACAACGTATCAGTGGGAGTACACAATGTATCAGTGTGAGTATACAACGTATCAGTGGGAGTACACAATGTATCAGTGTGAGTATACAACGTATCAGTGGGAGTACACAATGTATCAGTGGGAGTACACAATGTATCAGTGGGAGTACACAATGTATCAGTGTGAGTATACAACGTATCAGTGTGAGTATACAACGTATCAGTGGGAGTACACAATGTATCGGTGGGAGTACACAATGTATCGGTGGAAGTATACAATGTATCGGTGTGAGTATACACTGTATCGGTGTGAGTATACAATATATCAGTGGGAGTATACAATGTATCGGTGGGAGTATACAATGTATCGGTGTGAGTATACACTGTATCTGTGGGAGTATACAATGTATCGGTGGGAGTATACAGTGCATCGGTGTGAGTATACACTGTATCGGTGTGAGTATACAATGTATCGGTGGGAGTATACCATGTATCGGTGTGAGTATACAATGTATCGGTGTGAGTACACAATGTATCAGTGGGAGTACACAATGTATCAGTGAGAGTATACAATGTATCGATGTGAGTATACACTTTATCGGTGTGAGTATACAATGTATCAGTGTGCGTACACAATGTATCAGTGTGAGTATACAATGTATCAGTGGAAGTATACAATGTATCGGTGTGAGTATACAATATATCAGTGGGAGTATACAATGTATCAGTGGGAGTATACAATGTATCGATGTGAGTATACACTTTATCGGTGTGAGTACACAATGTATCAATGTGAGTATACAATGTATCGGTGGGAGTATACAATGTATCAGTGGGAGTATACAATGTATCAGTGGGAGTATACAATGTATCGATGTGAGTATACACTTTATCGGTGTGAGTACACAATGTATCAGTGGGAGTCTACAATGTATCAGTGGGAGTATACAATGTATCGGTGTGAGTACACAATGTATCGGTGGAAGTATACAATGTATCGGTGTGAGTATACAATGTATCAGTGGGAGTATACAATGTATCAGTGGGAGTATACAATGTATCGGTGTGAGTACACAATGTATCGGTGGAAGTATACAATGTATCAGTGGGAGTACTCAATGTATCAGTGTGAGTATACACTGTATCGGTGTGAGTATACAATGTATCAGTGGGAGTACTCAATGTATCAGTGTGAGTATACAATGTATCAGTGGGAGTACACAATGTATCAGTGGGAGTACACAATGTATCAGTGCGGAAATGTTCTCTGGGCTCAGAAATGAAAAGAAGTTATAACATCTCATCAGGGAGATTGTTTTATGAATGAACGCACACTAAATTGTTTTTATACTTTCTCAATACTGCTGTGTGTCTTCTGAGCCTGCAAAAAAATAAAACATAAAATTGCAAAAAATAATGCTAAATGAGTAATTTAACCCCTTCCCTACCGGGCACTTTTACCCCCTTCCACTCCAGGCCAATTTTCAGCTTTCAGCACTGTCACACTTTGAATGACAATTGCGCGGTCATGCAACACTGTACACAAATAGAGCTTTCTTTTAGTGGTATTTAATCGCCTCTGGGTGTTTTATTTTTTGCACTATAAACAAAAAAAAATTTCTTTGTTTCTACCATAAAATGCTTTAGTGGCTTTGTGAGTGTGCACACTCTGTTATATAGCAAGTAATGAGAGTTTTTTGATGACACTTTAGTGGTAGTAAAGTCACTTTTTCAATTGTACCTGCAGGTAAGCTTATAATAAAGCCATAGGGCACACTGGGCATTTGCCTGGTGGGCCAAGGCCGCTGGTCTGCATGCCCTAAGAAGAGTGGCCTGTTGATGACTGGGCCACGCACCAGGAAGTAAGTGGTGACCGCAGTGTGGACATGGCTAACACAGACCGTGGCCACTGCTTACCTCCCGCTATGCTGCTATGTCTAAAGCTGGGCTGACAGGAGAAGCAGCAGAGATGGCTCCAGTGACAAGCAGGAAGCGCCTGCAGGGGATACACACTTCCTGGGCTGGCCAGTGCAGATATAGCAGTCTCTCTCCTTCAACCACTCACCGGCACACTATGACAGCCAAACAGTCCTGCTCTGTAGGAGCAGTGTGGGGGTGGATTGGGCTGTCTCTTTAATGGATGAGATGTCTCTTTGCTGGACGGGATGTCTCTTTGCTGGATGGGATGTCTCTTTGCTGGATAGGGATGTCTCTTTTCTGGATTGGGATGTCTCTTTGCTATATGGGGATGTCTCTGCTGGACAGGATGTTTATTTGCTGGATGGGGATGTCTCTTTGCTGGATTGGACTGTCTCTGTGCTGGATGGGGGTGTCTCTTTGCTGGATTGGACTGTCTCTGTGCTGGATGGGGGTGTCTCTTTCCTGGATTGGGCTGTCTCTTTGCTATATGGGAAGTCTCTTTGCTGGATGAGATGTGTGTTGGGATGTCTTTTTGTTGGATGGAATGTCTCTTTGCTGGAATGGGCTGTCTCCATGCTGGATTGGGATGTCTCTTTGCAGGATTAAGCTGTCTCTTTGCTGGATGGGATGTCTCTTTGAAGGATTGGGCTGACTCCTTGCTAGATAGGGTGTCTCTTTGCTGAACAGGATGTTTCTTTGCTGGATTGGGATGTTTTTTTGCTATATGTGGATGTGTGTTTGCTGGATTGGGATGTCTCTTTGTTGGACGGGGATGTCTCTTTGCTGGATGGAATGTCTCTTTGCTGGATGGGATGTCTTTTTGCTGGATTGGGCTGTCTCTTTGCAATATGGGGATGTATCTTTGCTGTATTGGGCTGTCTCTTTGCTGGATTGGGCAGTCTCTGCTATATGGGGATGTCTCTTTCCTGGATCGTGCTGCCTCTTTGCTGGATGGGGATGTTTCATTGCTATATGGGGATATATCTTTGCTGGATGGGGATGTCTCTTTGCTGGATGGGGATGTCTCATTGCTATATGGGTATGTCTCTCTACTGGATTGGGCTGTCTCTTTGCTGGATGGGGATGTCCTATTGCTATATGGGGATATATTTTTGCTGGATTGGGCTGTCTCTTTGCTCTATGCGGATGTCTCTTTTGCTGGATTGGACTGTCTCTTTGCTGGAAGGGGATTACTCTGCTGGATTGGGATTTCTCTTTGCTGGATTGGGCCATCTCTTTGCTGAATATATAGGGGGCACTGTGATCAGATAGAAAGGTGGGGGGCATGACTGCAATGGGCACTTTGATGGGGGAGAGCTGTAATTTCTAGGGGCACTGTGACATAAAGGGGACTGCACTGTAAAAGGGCACTATAAACAATACAGTGCCCCTTTATAGTGCCGTCCTCTTTAAAGCACAGTGCCCTTTACAGTACAGTGTGGAGAACCGACTCCGTGAATATTCTGTCACTAATCGCCCCAATGAATGCCCTTCTGGTTACAATTAACAATAGTACAGTATAGTGCCATGTTAGCCACTGAATAATGCAGAAAGTTTGAAGTTCACGTAAATATTCTGTCATCAATCGCCCCTAGGTCTTAAGCTCAGCAAGCAAGCCATGGTCCCCCCCACACAAACACATATAAACACACATATACCTAGATGACAGAGTCCAGAAGTCCGCTCTCCACCTACATGTAATAATGTGGATGACAACACGTTCCTCAGAGCAAGGACTGAAGAAAAGTAAATTGCTTGAATCCCTCCCACAGTGCTGTTGTGTTCTTCCAGCTGGAAGCAAAGGGAGTCTTCCCCACCAGCAGAAAACAATGATCAGTACTGGTGGCTATAGCCACCAGCAGTGATCTGGAGAATAAAACCCAACAGGTTGGTTGTACTGAAGTCATTCGATTGATCAACTTCAGCATAACCAGTCTGCCTATAGATGGGTGGAAATTTCAGCTAGTCCTTGTTCAGTTTTGATCCGTCTATGGCTGGCTTTCCGTTGGTCCAGGCTGGACTGATGTAACTATCTAAAAATTGCTATTTGAAAACTTCAGCTGTAAAGTTCCAATATTTGAACACATAGCAACTCAAATTTCATTATAAGATCCAATTCTGGCTGGTGGCTTTTGGGTTGCACCACCCTTCTCTTTGTCTTCAGGAATAATCCTGATCATGATTTTATTTCATAGAAGCGGTTGTTTTCCCAAATCTAAACTGGTGCCTGCAGACAGGCCTTCTCAGTATCAGTTATCTGCAAATGGGATTATTACATGTCAGTCAAAGAGAAAAGCTTAAATTAGACCTCTACAATTATGTCTTGTCTGGGTTCCTTTTAAAAGTCTCAACCTTATCTGTAATTTGATTCTGTCTGGTGAGCAAAGGATTTCTTCCAAAAACACTGGAAGTGCTTTCTCCCCCCCCTCCCTGTGTCCCTCCAACAGGAGGGGTCTCCATGCTGCATTCACCTCTGGCAGGCTTAGTCACGCTGATTTCATTTATAGTACCAGGAGACTCCATAATAGCAAGGCTTGGATTATCACCATAAAACCGGCAATAAATGACTTTTTTTTTTCTTTTTTGGAAGAATTGACAAAGACTCTAAATGTTCACATTGTCCAAATAATGATAGGTGAACATCTAGTAAATATATATATTTTTCATCATTATTATTATTATACAGGATTTATATAGCGCCAATAGTTTGCTCAGCGCTTTACATTATAATGGGAGACAGTACAGTAACAATATGATTCAGTACACGAGGGGTTCGAGGGCCCTGCTCATTGGTGCTTACAATCTAGGAGGGAGGGGATAGTGATACAGGAGGAAACAACTGTGGGGGATGAAGTGGTAGGAAGAGTGGAGGAGTTCAGTAATTAGCTGAGGGTGGGGTAGGCTTCCCTGAAGAGATAGGTTTTCAGGGTGCGCCTAAAGGTGAGGAGAGTAGGTGATAGTCTGATGGATTGGGGTAGGGAGTTCCAGAGGATGGGGGGAGCCCTGGAGAAGTCCTGGAGGCGGGCATGGGAGGAGGAGACCAGGGAACTAGAGAGTAAGAGGTCTTGTGAGGAGCGGAGAGTACATTTTGGGTGGCATTTGGATACCAGATCGATGATGTAGTTTGCGGCAGTATTATAACCAGCTTTGTACGTCAATGTTAGCATTTTGAATTTTATCTGTTGGGCAATCGGAAGCCAGTGGAGGGATTGGCAGAGGGGGGGTGGCGGATACGGAGCGGTTTGTGAGGTGGATGAGTCTGGCCGCAGCATTCAAGATGGACTGAAGTGGGGATAGCCTGCGGTGAGGTAAGCCGATGAGGAGGGAGTTACAGTAGTCAAGTCGTGAAATAATAAGGGAGTGAATGCGTTGCTTATTGGTTTCCGGGGTTAGGAACGGACGTATTTTGGAGATGTTGTGGAGGTGAAGTCTACATGAGTTAGTCAGCGATTGGACTTGGGGCTGGAAGGACAGATTGGAGTCTAGGATGAGACATAGTACTCTGGCTTGAGGGGAGGGACTGATGGTGGAGTTGTTGGTCGTGATGGAGAAGTCAGGGGGGGGAGCGCGGGCTGCGGGGAAAACTAGGAGCTCAGTTTTGGAGAGATTTAGTTTGAGGAAGTGGAGTGACATCCAATCCGATATGTCGCTCAGTGGGCTTGAGATACGGGTGGAGACTAAAGGGGTGAGGTGAGGGGTAGAGAGATAGATTTGCGTGTCGTCAGCATAGAGATGGTAGTTGAAGCCGTGAGAGTGTGTCAATTGGCCAAGGGAGGAGGTGTAGATGGAGAAAAGAAGGGGCCTGAGGACAGAGCCATGAGGGACCCCAACAGAGAGGGGGAGTGAGAAGGAGGTGGTATCATTATAGGTAATGCTGAAGGAGCGCTGTGATAGATAGGAAGAGAATATGGACAGCGCCAAAAACAAACAATCCCCTAACCAATTAATATGCAAATTTGAAAGAGCAGCTCACCTAACCCTTAACCAGGTGTGCATATAACTCCAAAAAAGGTAGCGCTCTTTCTTCCTAAATTTCCATAGTGTATAAACCAATCATATGTTAAAATCAATAATCAAAAATTAATTTAAAAAAATTTTAATAAATTATCCCCAACACAAAGTGCCCTTATATGAAATTATTCTAAAATGTCCAACACCAATACAAAGTGGTGGATTTATGCACAGTGATGTGTTTTTTCACATGAAGGTTGAACATTGAAGATAACAAGCACTTTGTATTGGTGTTGGACATTTTAGAATAATGTCCAACACCACAAGTAGTACAATGACACTGTACTGCTAGTGTGACAGTATGTAGAAAAAAAAACATAAATAATAATATAAAAAAAATTAAATAAAAATGTAAAAAAAAAATTAAAAAATTATAATTTTTGGTTATAAACTAATTTGAGGGGTTTTTTTTTACTAAAAAGATAACGGAATAAATTTTGGCCAAGATTTATGATGAAATATTATTTATTTGCAAAATTTTATAAGAAAAACACTTTTTTTCAAAATTATTGGACATTTTCATGCAAAATAAAAATCCCAGTGGTGAATAAATACCACCAAAATAAAGCTTTATCTGTCTCAAAAAAAATGCTAAAAAATTCATATGGGTACAGTGTTGCATGACCGCGCAATTGTCATTCAAAGTGTGATAGTGCTGAAAGCTGAAAATTGGCCTGGACTGGAAGGGGGTGAAAATGTCCAGACTGGAAGTGGTTAAAGATAATCTCAGGAGACCTTCTAAAATGCCCAGAATGCACTGAAAAACAGTAACAAATTAAGTATTTCAGAGATCTGAGAAAAATAGAGAGAGCAGAAGCAGAGAGAGCAGTATGTGTTGAGATTATCTGTCTTTTTTTTTTGTGGTGTTTGGATGTGTTCCGGCTCATTTCTGTGCAGAAATTATTGCAGCAATGTCTAACATATTTTCTTTCATTCGAAACCTCAAAGTATGGTGTACCGGGTCCATTTGAGTACCGAGAAAACACTTTGCAGTCATTTTTCATGATGAAAACAGACTCTAAACAGCATCTGGAAATGGAAGAGTTAAAAAAAAAATTTCCAAACGCTTATAAACGCGTGATCTGCTCCCTCCCTGATAACCTGAAGACTGACAAAGCATTAGGGCTCATGTACACGGGACACTTCTGAACGATGGAAACTGACTGCTGGAAAATGTAGGTTAAAAAAATGGCAGTTTAGCCTAATTTGCATACTGCATTTATGAGCGTTTGCGTTTAGAAGCATTTTTTAAAAATAACCTGAGGAGACCTTCTAAAATGCCCAGAATGCACTGAAAAACAGTAAAAAATTAAGTATTTGAGAGAAATAGAGAGAGCAGAAGCAGAGAGAGCAGTATTTATTGAGATTAGCTTTTTTTTTTTTGTGGTGTTTGGATGTGTTCCGGCTCATTTCTGTGCAGAAATTATTGCAGCATTGTCTAACATACCTCAAAGTATGGTGTACCGGGTCCATCTGAGTACCAGGAAAACGCTTTGCATTCATTTTTCATGATGAAAACAGGCTCTGGACAGCATCTGGAAATGAAAGAGTTAAAAAAAAATTTGCAAACGCTTATAAACGCATGATCTGCTCCCTCCCTGATAAGTTGAAGACTGACAAAACATTAGGTCTCATGTACACGGGGCGTTTGGAAAACTCTTCTGAACGATGGAAACTGCTGGAAAACGTAGGTTAAAAAGTGTCAGTTTAGCTGCATTTGCATACCGCGTTTATGTGCGTTTTTAAAAGATAACCTCAGGAGACCTTCCAAAATGCCCAGAATGCACTGAAAAATTGTAACTAATTAACTATTTCAGACATTTTGAGAGGAATAGAGAGAGCAGAAGCAGAGAGAGCAGTATGTGTTGGGATGACCCAAGGATCAGGGCCCTCCTATCCCTCTTGTATTGAACTGTATCGTTGCTGTATTGTCTCCCGTTATATTGCAAAGCGCTGAGCAAACTGTTGGCGCCATAAATCCTGTATAATAATAATAATATATAAATCCTGTATAATAATAATAATATATAAATCCTGTATAATAATAATAATATATAAATCCTGTATAATAATAATAATATATAAATCCTGTATAATAATAATGATATATAAATCCTGTATAATAATAATAATATATAAATCCTGTATAATAATAATAATAATAATATAAATCCTGTATAATAATAATAATAATATATAAATCCTGTATAATAATAATAATAATATATAAATCCTGTATAATAATAATAATAGTGACCTGTCGTTTCTGGTTGCATTCACTATGGATCCCATCATGAGCATAATGCGGCGCGTTCTACCATTTCTTCCTTCACGCCAAACCTGGAACTGACTGCGCTGGTGTATCGGGTCCATTTGAATACATGGAAAACCGCTTTGCATGCATTTCTGCTGATGAAAAAAGGCTCTGGACAGCATCTGGATATGGAACAGTAAAAAAACGCGTCTAAACGCAAGCGCTTATAAACACGGTTAACTGCGTTTACAAACATTTGGCGTTTGAAACGCTGATAAAATCGACTCCTGAACGCAAGTTTAGTGCGTTCAAAAAAACGACTGTAAAGTTAACTGACTGTAAACGACTGTAAACGACGATGTGTACACGGACACATAGGAGAACATTAAGGAGAGTTCAGGGGCTGCTGATAAAAACGCAGAAAAGCTCCTGAACGTCAGTTTATCAGCTGCAGCGTACATGGCGCCTAGCGCTCTCCTATTCTGCAATTAATCCCGATCTCACCGCAATTCAGTTTCCATTTCATGTTTATATAAACTCGGTCCCGAGCCCAGAAACAAACATGGCAGTGAGACGCGCTACATTGTCAATTTAATATATCACGCTAATTGTTTTAAGACAAACAGAATTAATGAAGTCACAGATCTTAACTGTAATAATCGCTTTCTTCAATTACTGCAGCCGCTGGAAGCCCCGCACCCTCCGCACGTGTTTTACCCGATGACAAATTGACAATTCAGCTTCAGACAATAATTGTAATTAATGAAAAAGTGAGTCAGCATTGATTGCGTGCGCCCAACACAACCCCTAACGTGCTCGACATGAATAAATGGTGCTTGAATTATGTTTTGCGCTGTAATTATGCTGTTGTGGAGAATGAGAGGGGAAGCCAGCGAAGGCCCCTCTGGCACAAAGCATATTCAATACAAGAACATCAACAGTGATTGTGTTTATTGGAGGCGTTCATAGATTTTAGACGCATACAATGGTTTATAGTAGAAAAAAAAAATTTGCAACTGTATCACTTCGGCTTTAAAAAAAAAAAAAAAATTATTGGATGTCAACATTTATAGGTAACAACACTAGGGATTGTTGATTTTGGGAATATCCAATTACCTTCAAGGGATCAAGCAAGATTTTTCTCCCCCCCTTGCAGCAAATTGGACCATGCTTTAAAGATTTTTTTTTGCCTTCCTCTGGATCCTCTGTAGGATTTTGTGTATGGAGGTTTTTATTTATTTTTTTCTATTGGCTGAACTAGATGGACTTGTGTATTTTTTTTAACCTAAGCATGTAACAAGAAACAAATATATATACTGTCAGGGCTCCCGGTAAGACCAGAGATGCGTGAACTGACACAGGGAAACGCAGGCTCAAGTATGGTGTAACAATGTAATTTATTAAAGGTTATACACAAATATAAACGCACAATATAACAAAACCAAACCTCCAACTGATAACGGAATGTACACAGACAAGAGCAGTCAGGGCTGGTGAGGTGGAGTGGTCAGGCGGGCCGGGTCAGGAACCATCGGGCAGACAAGACACAAAGGAGTAGGCAGAGCGTAGTCAGACGGGCCGGGTCAGGAACAATCAGGCAGACAGGGTACCAAAGGAGCAGGCTGGAGAGTGGTCAGGAGTAGCCGAGGTCAGGATAGGCGGAGTTCATTCAGAGTCAGGATCAAAGCAAAATCAGGCAGGATGCAGGTACAGGGAAACATACACCAAGGTACTGACTGCAGGTCTGGCCATTCCTTAAATACACCTCCTGCAATCAGCCTCAGGTGATGGCTGATTGCAGGAGTGAGCTTCTGTTTTCTGAGAGCACCCGCTGGCCAACCCTGGTACTGCAGCCCACAAGGCAGGTGAGTCCCACCACCATTGGCAAGTCCATTCCTGACATATACATACTGTATATACACACAGAGGGGCAAAAAAAATGTATACACGCATGGAGAGTTGTTATCTATGCCCTAATGCAGGGGCGTATTTACCACAAGGCAAACAAGGCATTTGCCTAGGGTGGCATTTTGTAGGGGGCAGCACTGCCCCCCCGGAAGAAGGGACATATGTGGCATGGGGACCAGAGAGGCTGCGGGCTGCTTGATGGTGTATGCGGAGCCCGGCTGTCATTCCCTGGGATGTCCATAGCTGTGAAGGTGAGTGTCTTTCTGCCACCAGCTGGGGGGTGGGTATTAGTGGAAGGCTCTTTTGGGTGGGGGTGGGGCAGGGATGTTGTTGGTCACTGTCAGGCTCTCTCTGTGGGGGGGGGGGATCTGGTGTTGGTCACTGTCAGGCTCTCTCCACCAGGGAGGGGGGGCGTCCGATTTATGTGTTGCCTAGGGCAGCACAAAACCTAAATGCACCACTGCCCTAATGCACAGGTGTCAAACACAAGGCCCGATGACCGAATCCGGCCCTCCAGGCCATTTCGTGTGGCCCTCAGACCTCTGCTGCAGCTGTGGCACTCCCTCGTCTCCACCTTGTCTCAACAATCAACAGAAGAGAGGAGGACAGATCTCCTCTTCCAGATTCTTCTCTTCTCCATGCAGCCACAGAGGCTCATTTCTGCAACCCCTCACCCTTGGTCTCAGCAATTGGCAGCAGAGAGGAGGACAGAACTCCTCCTACAGATCCTGCACGTCTCTGTGCAGCCGCAGCACCCCCTTGTCTCCACCTCCCCTGCAGACTTCAGCAGCTCACTCCAGCCCTCCTTTGGTCCTCCTCCAGACCCTGCAATTTCGGCTTCCCAGCTCCACCTCCAGCTTTTTCCTGGCAGCAACACAAGGAAAGGGGGGTGCACTGGGATGTACGGGAGGGTGGGGTGCTCTGGACATCTAGTCTTACAGATACAACCGGCCCTTTGAGGGTAACCAGAATGCTGATGCGGCCCGCAATGTAATTGAGTTTGACACCCCCGCCCTAATGTATCTAAAACCTGAACTGAATTATTATTATTATACAGGACTTATATAGCGCCGACAGTTTGCTCAGCGCTTTACATTATGGATGGAGACAGTACCGTAATAATACAGTTCAATACAAGAGGGATTAGAGGGCCCTGATCCTTGGAGCTTACAATCTAGGAGGGAGGGGATAGTGGTACAAGAGGTAATTAGCTGTGGGGGATGGATTATGGCAGCAATGTGTAGTATTTAGATTCCCCTAAAGATGTCAGTAGTTCCACCATTGTTGACCATCAGTAAAAATGGCGGAGGTACGCTAGACTTTCGAGAAAGGCAAGAACATTTTGAAGTGGTATTGTAAATTCGAAAATGGCGATGTGAGTTTGGAACAGAACCACCAACACAACTAGCAATCGCACAAATTTGTGATAAGTTCAAATCCGATGGCACTAAGTGTGATGTGCGCAAGCAAAGATGTGGGAGGCGGCGCACAGCGCACAGTTCTGCTTCCTCGGATATGATGTTTCAACAGTGGATACTCTACTCAATGTTGTCCCTGCAGTAGTTGGCCGAAATCAGAAGTGTCTGGATGCTAATGATGACCACTTTGAGCACCTAATGTGAGTGCATAATTCAAACATGACTTACAGCCAGGGGCGGACTACCAACTCATGGGGACCCCGGGCAATAAGGGATCATGGGGCCCCTTTGTCCTCACCAACACCAAAAAAGCCTATGAAAAAGCCAATGAAAGGTACCAGGAGCATTTCATGGGGCCCCCTACTGACCTCAGGCCCTCGGGCAGTGCCCTAGTGCTCAAATTATTATTATTATTATACAGTATTTATAAAGCGCCAATAGTTCGCTCAGCGCTGTACATTACAAAGGGGGACAGAACATGTGACAGAACAATACCAATACAATGCAAAACATGAGGGGATCGAGGGCCCTGCTCTTTCGAGCTTACAATCTAGAAGGTCAGTGGTCAGTCCGCCCCTGCTTACAGCTACCTTTTGATGTATGTATATATATATATATATATCTATATACTGTATATAGTAATAAAATGTTTATGCCTATATATTGCATGTTGATGTGTGCAAACATTTTTTGGGCCCCTCTGTGTATACAGTGCTGAGAACACCCCTTTTGAAAAGTACCATTTTTTTTCCAGAAGAAAATTTTATCAAGAAAGTCATAGCATACAATCATAATGAGACCATCAGAAAATGATACAATTAACAATACAATATTGTACATAACCTTCAATAAATGACATATCCTTTCCACTCCACTAGAAGCAACTTAAAGCTACATACATCTAATCCCAACCATGGCACCATCTGCCTGGAGTTTGCATGTTCTCCTTGTGCCTGCGTGGGTTTCCTCCGGGTACTCCGGTTTCCTCCCACACTCCAAAGACATGCTAGCAGGTGAATTGGCTCCTGTCTAAATTGTCCCTAGTATGTGTATGTATGAATGTGAGTTAGGGACCTTAGATTGTACGCTCCTTGAGGGTTAGGGACTGATGTCAATGTACAATATATATGTGTAAAGCGCTGCGTAAATTGACATCGCTATATATGTACCTGAAATAAATAAATTATATATATATATACAGGGTGCAGCAACATAACTTCCTTTTTTGAAATGCGTGCAATTCAGGCTGTAGCTGCCATAGCGGGGTGGGAGTGGTCTCAGGCGACAGGTGTAGTTCTAATGTTTTTGTTCTCTTCCAGGTCAGTCATCACAGGTCAGTCATCATCATGCGTTGGAACAGTGAGCAGCGTGCATTTGCCGTAGAGGCCTACTTTTCTTGATGAATTGGACTTAGGGGACATTTGGTTCCAACAGGATGGAGCAATGGCTCACACTTCAAGAGCATCAATGGTTGTTTTAAGGGAACACTTCCCGGCGCGCCTCATCTCAATAAGGGGTGATTTGGAGTGGCCAGCCCGCTCCCCCAATTTGGCCCCTTGCAACTTTTTTTTGTGGGGTTTTTTGAAATCCCGCGTTTATGTAAACTGTCCAAGGACCCTACAAGACCTGAAGGCCAACATCCACGCAGAAATTGCCAACATACCCGCTGCTATGCTGGTAAGGGTTATGAAAAACGCCAGAAATCGGCTTATTCAGTGTATGGACAATGGGGGGGCGTCACCTACCTGATATGATTTTCAAAACTGTGTAAAACAGAACTTTAGATATGTACCTACATTATTAAAGACAATAAAAACAATTCTGATTCATACAATGGGTTTTATTGTGTTTTTAAAAAAGGAAGTTATGTTGCCGCACCCTGTATATATATATATATATATATATACACCCAAGGAGATAGGCAGATCTTAAAGAAAAACATTTTTTTTCTTTTTGCATAGAATAAGGGAGGGTTATAAACCCCGTCAGTTTTCCACATCTGTGTGTCCCATAGGGGAGATTTCCCCTCACTTCCTGTCCCACAGCCAACACAGGAAGTGAGAGAAAATGTCTTCAAAGTGAGGGGTGTCACCAGGATCACTAAAACTAGTGTCCCCATTGGAAGATTTCCCCTATATTACTGTTCTGATGTCAACCCAAAATTTGAGTTTTTCTTTTAATTTTATGGTACCTGGGGGAGTGTCTCTCTTTGGGAGAGCCTGTAACCTAGTATTTTGTGATCAGCTTCAGTCAGCCAAAGAGAGGAGCCTTTTGGCTAGGTAGACCAGAGCTCCTTGCCCCCGTCAGGAGTATTGTGCTCCAGGGGGGGGTCAGGGAGGGGTCCTTCTTCTTTGGGAAGGGAGCAATCACATAACCCTGTGCATGTGGTGTCCATTTTTTTGCACATCACACCCTGGGCTCGCTTTACTACTAGAATGAATGAGTAAATTAATCAATTGGTCTCTTTGAATGTTAAAAATTTTGTGGAAATTACAACATCAAATACATTCCAGTATTGATACCCAAGTTTTGGTGGAAAGCTGAGGTACCGAAGGAGATAGACTGGATTAATAGAGTAAATCAGATAGGTAGAATGGAAAGATCATACCATATGCAAGAAGATAAGATGGGAGTTTATTCCAGGAGATGGGAAAAGTGGGAAAGAGCAGGATTGAAAGAGAAATATAGAAAAATATGAACTAGGTTGTTAACAAAAAATTAATAAGCCTCAAAAGAATAGAATGGGCCAGAGTCTGCAGAGGGGGAGGAGGGGGGAAGAGGGGTGGGAGGGGGGGGGGGGGTAGTGGGAGGGGAAAGAAAATAATTTTTAGTAAGGGAAAGGTAGAAATGTTATAAATGTCTATTTATATGAGAATTACTTCCCTTTTTTTTGGGTTTTTGTATTAACATGAAAAATTTAATAAATATTTAAATTTAAAAAAAAAAAAAATACATTCCAGTATTGCACATGAATAAAATAGGTAGATAGATTATTATCTTCTTTGGGCAGCACAGTGGCTAAATGGTTAGCCCTTCCACCTGGCAGTACTCTGGTCGCTGGTTCATATCTCAACCCCGGCACCACCTGCCTGGAGTTTGCATGTTCTCCCTGTGACTGCGCGGGTTTCCTCCGGGTACTCCAGTTTCCTCCCACACTCCAAAGTCATGCTGGTAGGTTAATTGGAGCCTGTCTAAATTGGCCCTAGTATGTGTATGTATGAATGTGAGTTAGGGACTTTAGAGTGTACGCCCCTTGAGGGTTAGGGACTGATGTGAATGTACAATATATGTATTGCGCAACGGATCAAATTCAAAATCCTAACACTGACGTACAAAGCCGTCCACCATACTGCCCCGAACTACATCACTGACCTAATATCCAAGTACCGCCCAGCACGCACACTCCGCTCCTCACAAGATCTCCTTCTCTCTAGTTCCCTGGTCTCTTCCTTCCATGCCCGCCTCCAGGACTTCTCCAGGGTGTCACCCATCCTCTGGAACTCCCTGCCCCAACCCATCAGATTATCACCTACTCTCCTCTCCTTTAGGCGCACCCTGAAAACCCATCTCTTCAGGGAAGCCTACCCCACCCCCTGCTAACTTGCCGACCTCCTCCACTCTTCCTACCACTCCATCCCCCACAACTATCTCCTCCTGTACCACCATCCCCTCCCTCCTAGATTGTAAGCTCCAAGGAGCAGGGCCCTCAATCCCCTCATGTTTTGCATTGTATTGGTATTGTTCTGTCACATGTTCTGTCCCCCTTTGTAATGTACAGCGCTGAGCGAACTATCGGCGCTTTATAAATACTGTATAATAATAATAAAAAATAATGTAAAGAGCAAATTGACGGCGCTATACAAGTACCTGAAATAAATAAATAAATCCCCTTTCCGCTCATCCATTTGCCTTTTGAAAGTATTTACCCCAAGGAGTTGTATATAAGAGAAATCTGCTATTAGGAATGTACTCATTTCCCTTGGCCTCCCAAATGTTATATTTTATGAATCTTGCAGAAGGTAGGTACCGTAAATGTAAACATTTGACTATGTTCTTGATGGATATGTATTATCACCGCTTGGTGCTCCATGCATATTTCGTATAGGATGTCTCACCTTGCCATGTTTGTTACATTGCCATCCATTTAGTGTTCCCTTTTCAACGACAATTTTTTTAATCTTTGGCCCAAGCAGAAAACGACATTTCAGACATTTCTTTATTTCCCCTCCTGGAAAGTATTTGCTCCTGAAAACAATTACATCTCGATTTACTGGGCTAACTAGACCCCTGGGCCTTCTTGACATATAAAATTGGCAGCGCGTGGAAGTAATGATCAAAAAACGCTCTTTGAAGTGGAAAGACGAAGGTTTCTTAGAGGCTCGGAATCTCACTCAACTTTCTGTGGATGTTCCAGGTATAACAGTCTCGTGTTGACGGGTTGTCATTTCATGTGATTCATTCCTGTTCCTTGGCGGAGACACCTTCTTCTTTGGAGATGAACCAGTGTTTGTGAAAGTGCATAGTTTCCTTTCGACAAAGAATGGTTGTTAGTCACAGAAGAGGCTAGGTCTTGGCGGTGCCTGTTACAGCGATTTCCAGCTTGGTGGGGATCTTCCAGGTATGACACATACATACTTCCATTATTCCAAGCTGGACTTTGTAACTATGCACAAATATGCATACCTATACTTCAAGTGGCTCTAAAACACTACGAGATGGGCTGATTCTTGAGCCTCAAATCTCAAAGAGTTTCACTGAACTTCATTTAATGCTCACCCACTGAAGGGCCTGCTGTTTAGGTCTCACGGTTCTTTCCCAATAGGTGTACACTGTCACAGTCACTCTTTTGGCTCAATGGTTAGTCCTAAGGCGGGTGTCGGCAACCCGCGGCTCCAGAGCCGCATGCGGCTCTTTTTCACCTTGGCTGCGGCTCCAGAGCACACTGCCCACCAGGTGACAGGCAATAGGGCAGCAATGGGCAAACTACGGCCCGGCGGACCTTTTAATACGGCCCGCGGAGCTAGGCTCCCGCTAGGCTTCTCTCACAGTCCACCCTGAAGACCGGTGTAGCATGAAAATCTGTCTCCTATGAGGATCTGTCCCCCTCGACGTATCTGCGCATGTGCCGGAGATCGCCGAACGGCTGCTAATGCCTGAAACTGGCACATGCGCAGATACGTTGAGGGGGACAGATCCTCATAGGAGACAGATTTTCATGCTACACCGGAACGGCGCGGGAACACGGCGAGAGGAACGCGCGGAGCAAAGGTAAGTGAATTGACACAGGGGGGACTTGGGGACTTAATATGGGGGATGAATTACTATAGGGGGGATGAATTACTATAGGGGGGATGAATTACTATGGGGGATGAATTACTATATGGGGGATGAAATACTATGGGGGATGAATTACTATGGGGGATGAATTACTATATGGGGGATGAATTACTATGGGGGATGAATTACTATATGGGGGATGAATTACTATGGGGGATGAATTACTATATGGGGGATGAATTACTATGGGGGATTAATTACTATATGGGGGATTAATTACTATGGGGGATGAATTACTATGGGGGATGAATTACTATATGGGGGATGAATTACTATGGGGGATGAATTACTATATGGGGGATGAATTACTATGGGGGATGAATTACTATATGCGGGATGTATTTTCAGTTTTAAAAATGTGGCTCTCAAAATAAATTTCAATCGTGGTTTTGGCGAGATTTGGCTCAGTTGAAAAAAAAGGTTGCCCACCACTTGCCTAAGGCTATGATTGTGATTATGACGATACACTGTGGCCCTGATTAACCCTTTGCTTACTGGGCCCCTTTAACCCCCTTCATGACCAGAGCGCTTTTTGCAATATATGCAGTGTCGGATTTGTTTTAAATGTTGCAATGGTTTTGCGGCTCCCAGTCTTTTTTTCCCTCTCGGAAACGGGTCCAAGTGGCTCTTTATGTCTTAAAGGTTGCAGACCCCTGTCCTAGGGGTTTTCTTTTTTTTTTTATGTTTTCTTGAAAACTTGAACTTGGATGCTTGCAACTGTTTGATATTCCATCAACGTTAAGTAGTTGAGGACACTGATACTTCTCCTAAAGATACTGAGCACAGTCTTTGTAGTAGCAAATAATGGGTTGAGCTATAGCAACGGCACACAGTCACTGGGATCTCTCACACTTGCTAATATCCTTGGATAACTGGATGCCTCCTTCCAATATCTTTCAGACACCTCTCCTGTGAAATCTTCAGACCAAAAGAAGTCCCTCTGTCAGCTCCAGCAGAGTTCAGTAGAATAGGCCCTCCAGCTAGCATAGCTGGGACCTCGATGAGCAGTAGAAAGCACAGCTGGACTGCCCAGAAGGGCAGCAACCCTCCAGACTGGACCAGAACTCCTCTTTTCCAGGCCCCAAACTATTTATGCTCCCTCTCAGCCACCATCTGGGCACTCTCCCCCATGGATTGGCTAGGACTGCATAATATTCAGCTGCTGATTTGAGTCTTACAGCTAACAACTATCCAGAACATTCCAGAAGGCAAAGGGAAGCAGTCAATTCTGCAACCAGTGAGACTCAGTGCAGACCAAAATAATCAACTCACTGACCTAATATCCAAGTACCACCCAACACGCACACTACTCTCCTCACAAGACCTCCTTCTCTCTAGTTCCCTGGTCTCCTCCTCCCATGCCCGCCTCCAGGACTTCTCCAGGGTGTCACCCATCCTCAGGAACTCCCTGCCCCAACCCATCAGATTATCACCTACTCTCCTCTCCTTTAGGCGCACCCTGAAAACCCATCTCTTCAGGGAAGCCTACCCCACCCCCTGCTAACTTGCCGACCTCCTCCACTCTTCCTACCACTCCATCCCCCACAGCTTTCTCCTCCTGTGCCACCATCCCCTCCCTCCTAGATTGTAAGCTCGAAAGAGCAGGGCCTTCAATCCCCTCGTGTTTGCATTATATTGTATTGGTATTGTTCTGTCACATGTTCTGTCCCCCATTGTAATGTACAGCGCTGAGCGAACTATTGGCGCTTTATAAATACTGTATAATAATAATAATAATAATAACGCCTAAACATTTTTCACTTTAAAGTGGTTGTAAAGGCTGAAGGTTATTTCCCATCATGTATTCTATGCATAAAGGTAAAAAACTGTGTGCTGCTCCCCCCCAGCCCCCAATTCTCTCCTGAGCTCCCTCTCAATCCAGCCATGTGCACGGGAGCCTTGGCTGTCCCAGGTCTCTCTATCCTCTTTGGCTGAGACACAGCAGTGGGAGGCATTCCATATGTAAGAACTGTCAAGCCATCAGAGCAGGTCTGGTATGGATTTTGGGGGGGACCCCAAGCCATTTATTTTAAATTTTGGCGTGGGGGTTCCCCTCAAAATCCAAACCAGATCTGAAGGGCTTGGTATGGATGGAGGGGGGGACCCCACGCCATTTTTGAAATTATTTTTTAATTGCCGTCAAAAAAACGTGACTGAACTGATGAAAAAAATGGAACACCTGTGTGAAAGGACCCTTCGAGTTTGTTGATGGGGTCAACCCTGGAGCCTCCTTGGATCCATAGAGGAGAATGGAGGTGCCGATCTGGTCCACCTGAAAAACCAGCAGGTGGACCCTGTGAGGAACGTCTGTGAGAAAGAGCCCTTAAGCGGGTCCGTCCCGTGTGAAAGGACCCAAAACGGATCAGTTCACATCAGTTTTTCATCTGTTCACATCTGTTTTTCATCCATTCACATCCGTGTTTGATCCGATCGCATCAGTTTACATCCATTTTTCATCCGTTTACATCTGTTTTTCATCAGTTCACATCCATTTTTCATCAGTTTACATCTGTTATTCATCAGTTCACATCCGTTTTTCATCAGTTTACATCTGTTTTTCATCAGTTCTCATCTGTTCACATCCGTTTTTCATTCATTCACATCTGTTCGCATCTGTTTTTCATCCGTCCACATCTGTTTTTCATCCGATTACATCAGTTCACATCCGTTTTTCATCCGTTTACATCTGTTCGCATCTGTTTTTCATCCGTCCACATCTGTTTTTCATCCGATCACATCAGTTCACATCCATTTTTCATTCATTCACATCTGTTCGCATCTGTTTTTCATCCGTCCACATCTGTTTTTCATCCGATCACATCAGTTCACATCCATTTTTTTCATCCGTTTACATCTGTTTTTCATCAGTACACATCCGTTTTTCATCAGTTCACATCTGTTCACATCCGTTTTTCATCCGATCACATCAGTTCACATTCGTTTTTCATCCGCTTACATCTGTTTTCATCAGTTCACATCTGTTTTTCATCACTTTTTTTTATCCATTTTTTTACGTCCTTTACCAATGCAAAAACAGATCCAAAAACAGACCATATGTCCGTTTACATCCATTTACATCCGTGTTTTGTCCGTTTACATCAGTTTTTTGTCTGTTCCATTTTTTTGTTACGGAAGAAAAATAGGGTTTTTTTCCCGTTCAAAAAAACGGATGTTAACGGATGTAAACAGATGATCATCCGTTTACATCCGCTAGTCCACAAAAATACATGGGTGTCTGTTTTTCATCGGATGAAAAACTGACCTACGGAACGTCCATGTGAAAGGACCCTAAGAAACATAAAGCAACTTTTTATAGAACGGAGGTGAAGATGTGATAATTATCGGTAATTTCTTGACAGAGAGAGACGTATTTCACATGAAGCAGATGGCCCCCCGGGACCCAAAAATAATGGAGTGAGGGGAATAGAGAGAGGAACATGGCCTTCCATCAATGTCATCGCATGTGTAACCTAACCCTCTGCAGTTCAGGAATCCAGGAATGAAAGTGGGGTAATGTCCAGTGGGGACAAGGAAATGTTCCGCGGTGCAATAGATTAGTCCCTCTCCAAGGGTTACTCTACTCCTCACCAAAAGCCTTCATCAAATTGATTGGGAAATACCCAGCCAACCTGTGCTGTGAATAACTCCCAGAGAGGGCTATTCATTATTAATGCGGCATTATCTACTTATTATTATCTAAACGTGTTGTGCTGCCTAATCCAGTTTTCACAGATGTGCGGTGTACCTCGTGTAACTGTGCGATGTACCTCGTGTAACTGTGCGATGTACCTCGTGTAACTGTTCGATGTACCTCGTGTAACTGTTCGATGTACCTCGTGTAACTGTGCGATGTACATAGCGTAACTGTGCGGTGTACATAGTGTAACCGTGCGATGTACCTCGTGTAACTGTGCAATGTACCTCGTGTAACTGTGCGGTGTACCTCGTGTAACTGTGCGATGTACCTCGTGTAACTGTGCGATGTACCTCGTGTAACTGTGCAATGTACCTCGTGTAACTGTGCGGTGTACCTCGTGTGACTGTGCGATGTACCTCGTGTAACTGTGCGGTGTACCTCGTGTAACTGTGCAATGTACCTCGTGTAACTGTGCGGTGTACCTCGTGTAACTGTGCGATGTACCTCGTGTAACTGTGCGATGTACCTCGTGTAACTGTTCGATGTACCTCGTGTAACTGTGCGATGTACATAGTGTAACTGTGCGGTGTACATAGTGTAACTGTGCGGTGTACATAGTGTAACCGTGCGATGTACCTCGTGTAACTGTGCGATGTACCTCGTGTAACTGTGCGGTGTACCTTGTGTAACTGTGCGATGTACCTCGTGTAACTGTGCGGTGTACCTCGTGTAACTGTGCAATGTACCTCGTGTAACTGTGCAATGTACCTCGTGTAACTGTGCGATGTACCTCGTGTAACTGTGCAGTGTACCTCGTGTAACTGTGCGGAGTACCTCGTGTAACTATGCAATGTACCTCGTGTAACTGTGCAATGTACCTCATGTCACTGTGCGGAGTACCTCGTGTAACTGTGCAATGTACCTCGTGTAACTGTGCAATGTACCTCGTGTAACTGTGCGGAGTACCTCGTGTAACTGTGCGATGTACCTCGTGTAACTGTGCGGAGTACCCCGTGTAACTGTGCGGTGTACCTTTTGTAACTGTGCGGAGTACCTCGTGTAACTGTGCGATGTACCTCGTGTAACTGTGCGAAGTACCTCGTGTAACTGTGCGGAGTACCTCGTGTAACTGTGCAATGTACCTCGTGTAACTGTGCGATGTACCTCGTGTAACTGTGCGATGTACCTCTTGTAACTGTGCGGAGTACCTCGTGTAACTGTGCGATGTACCTCGTGTAACTGTGCGGAGTACCCCGTGTAACTGTGTGGTGTACCTCGTGTAACTGTGCGGAGAACCTCGTGTAACTGTGCGATGTACCTTGTGTAACTGTGCGGAGTACCTCGTGTAACTGTGCGGAGTACCTCGTGTAACTGTGCGGTGTACCTCGTGTAACTGTGCGGAGTACCTCGTGTAACTGTGCGATGTACCTCGTGTAACTGTGCGATGTACCTCGTGTAACTGTGCAGTGTACCTCGTGTAACTGTGCGGAGTACCTCGTGTAACTATGCAATGTACCTCGTGTAACTGTGCAATGTACCTCGTGTAACTGTGCAATGTACCTCGTGTAACTGTGCGGAGTACCTCGTGTAACTATGCAATGTACCTCGTGTAACTGTGCAATGTACCTCGTGTAACTGTGCGGAGTACCTCGTGTAACTGTGCAATGTACCTCGTGTAACTGTGCAATGTACCTCGTGTAACTGTGCGGAGTACCTCGTGTAACTGTGCAATGTACCTCGTGTAACTGTGCGGAGTACCCCGTGTAACTGTGCGGTGTACCTTTTGTAACTGTGCGATGTACCTCGTGTAACTGTGCGGAGTACCTCGTGTAACTGTGCAATGTACCTCGTGTAACTGTGCGATGTACTTCATGTAACTGTGCGGAGTACCTCGTGTAACTGTGCAATGTACCTCGTGTAACTGTGCGGTGTACCTCGTGTAACTGTGCGGTGTACCTCGTGTAACTGTGCGGAGTACCTCGTGTAACTGTGCAATGTACCTCGTGTAACTGTGCGGAGAACCTCGTGTAACTGTGCGATGTACCTTGTGTAACTGTGCGGAGTACCTCGTGTAACTGTGCGGAGTACCTCGTGTAACTGTGCGATGTACCTCGTGTAACTGTGCGATGTACCTCGGGTAACTGTGCAGTGTACCTCGTGTAACTGTGCGGAGTACATCGTGTAACTATGCAATGTACCTCGTGTAACTGTGCAATGTACCTCATGTAACTGTGCGGAGTACCTCGTGTAACTGTGCAATGTACCTCGTGTAACTGTGCAATGTACCTCGTGTAACTGTGCGGAGTACCTCGTGTAACTGTGCGATGTACCTCGTGTAACTGTGCGGAGTACCCCGTGTAACTGTGCGGTGTACCTTTTGTAACTGTGCGGAGTACCTCGTGTAACTGTGCGATGTACCTCGTGTAACTGTGCGAAGTACCTCGTGTAACTGTGCGGAGTACCTCGTGTAACTGTGCAATGTACCTCGTGTAACTGTGCGATGTACCTCGTGTAACTGTGCGATGTACCTCTTGTAACTGTGCGGAGTACCTCGTGTAACTGTGCGATGTACCTCGTGTAACTGTGCGGAGTACCCCGTGTAACTGTGTGGTGTACCTCGTGTAACTGTGCGGAGAACCTCGTGTAACTGTGCGATGTACCTTGTGTAACTGTGCGGAGTACCTCGTGTAACTGTGCGGAGTACCTCGTGTAACTGTGCGGTGTACCTCGTGTAACTGTGCGGAGTACCTCGTGTAACTGTGCGATGTACCTCGTGTAACTGTGCGATGTACCTCGTGTAACTGTGCAGTGTACCTCGTGTAACTGTGCGGAGTACCTCGTGTAACTATGCAATGTACCTCGTGTAACTGTGCAATGTACCTCGTGTAACTGTGCAATGTACCTCGTGTAACTGTGCGGAGTACCTCGTGTAACTATGCAATGTACCTCGTGTAACTGTGCAATGTACCTCGTGTAACTGTGCGGAGTACCTCGTGTAACTGTGCAATGTACCTCGTGTAACTGTGCAATGTACCTCGTGTAACTGTGCGGAGTACCTCGTGTAACTGTGCGATGTACCTCGTGTAACTGTGCGGAGTACCCCGTGTAACTGTGCGGTGTACCTTTTGTAACTGTGCGATGTACCTCGTGTAACTGTGCGGAGTACCTCGTGTAACTGTGCAATGTACCTCGTGTAACTGTGCGATGTACTTCGTGTAACTGTGCGGAGTACCTCGTGTAACTGTGCAATGTACCTCGTGTAACTGTGCGGTGTACCTCGTGTAACTGTGCGGTGTACCTCGTGTAACTGTGCGGAGTACCTCGTGTAACTGTGCAATGTACCTCGTGTAACTGTGCGGAGAACCTCGTGTAACTGTGCGATGTACCTTGTGTAACTGTGCGGAGTACCTCGTGTAACTGTGCGGAGTACCTCGTGTAACTGTGCGGTGTACCTCGTGTAACTGTGCGGAGTACCTCGTGTAACTGTGCGATGTACCTCGTGTAACTGTGCGATGTACCTCGGGTAACTGTGCAGTGTACCTCGTGTAACTGTGCGGAGTACCTCGTGTAACTATGCAATGTACCTCGTGTAACTGTGCAATGTACCTCGTGTAACTGTGCAATGTACCTCGTGTAACTGTGCGGAGTACCTCGTGTAACTATGCAATGTACCTCGTGTAACTGTGCAATGTACCTCGTGTAACTGTGCAATGTACCTCGTGTAACTGTGCAATGTACCTCGTGTAACTGTGCGGAGTACCTCGTGTAACTGTGCGATGTACCTCGTGTAACTGTGCGGAGTACCCCGTGTAACTGTGCGGTGTATCTTTTGTAACTGTGCGGAGTACCTCATGTAACTGTGCAATGTACCTCGTGTAACTGTGCGATGTACCTCGTGTAACTGTGCGGAGTACCTCGTGTAACTGTGCGATGTACCTCGTGTAACTGTGCGGTGTACCTCGTGTAACTGTGCGGTGTACCTCGTGTAACTTTGCGGAGTACCTCGTGTAACTGTGCAATGTACCTCGTGTAACTGTGCGGTGTACCTCGTGTAACTGTGCGGTGTACCTCGTGTAACTGTGCGGAGTACCTCGTGTAACTGTGCAATGTACCTCGTGTAACTGTGCGGTGTACCTCGTGTAACTGTGCGGTGTACCTCGTGTAACTGTGCGGTGTACCTCGTGTAACTGTGCGGTATACCTCGTGTAACTGTGTGGTGTACCTCCTGTAACTGTGCGGTGTACCCCAACGAGTTCACAAAGCAGCGATTATTTATTATGGTGACTAAAGTGTATCTAAAGCCAAAAACAAACATTTACCCCCGGGGTTCACATTTGTACTGGTGGTGCTGCTGCGAATTTGCACGAAAATCCATGCAGCTGCACCACCCGCACTGGGAAACGCAACCGTACTGGGAACCGAGGTTCCCATGCGGGCTGCGTTTTCCAAAGTAGTGTCACGGGCACGGGAGTCCATTCAAATGAATGGGCTCTCATGCCCAAGGAAAACACGGCCCGCACAGTCGCATAGGTGTGAACCGGGGGGTAAAAGAAGAATTCCAGATGTGGATATTTCTACATAGTGTCACATGGCGCCCGAGATCACTGGCAAGCTGCTTGTTAAAATAGGTGATCCTTACTGAAGTGTTACTAAACCCCCAACAGTACAATCAGTCTGAAGATGCAGTAAAGCGTGCTTGTTATACTCACTGTGGAACCTAAGGGGTTAATCCTCTGCATTGTGTAAAAAGACTGATCCTGGCTTTTCTACTCCTCCCCTTGTTCAAAAGTCCACCTCTTATCTCCTGATAAGAAAGACTGAACCGTAGCCATTCTGCACATGCTCAGTTTGGTGTGTATTGCTAGAGAGGTTTTTCTTTTTTCTTGGGAGAGTACATGTGATCAGCACGGGGCCAATCAGCGCTGTCCAGACAGAGGTCAGGGGATCTGCATCCTCCTAGAGAAGAATGAAAACTCCTCCTACAAGCTTTAACCAGTGTTCTGCTGGACACTGATAGGAGTCACAAGACTGCTCTATACTGCTGATGAGAAAAGGGATTTAGCAGTTTATATTTACTAAAATAATTGCATTTCCATGTTCTGTGTACTGTGGGAGACCAGATATAGTGAATG
>NW_028319101.1:0-12500 GCF_062004578.1 Staurois parvus
TATGCAAAACCAGAAACAGTTCTCTGAAAGATAGGGTCATCCATAGTTCAGACACTTGCCTCACAGAGGTGATGGCTACAAGAAAAACAACTTTGCGGGTAGGTAGCGAAAGGAATTCCTGTAACGAGTTCTAATCATTTCTGAAGCACAGAGCAAGCCAGATTCAGATCCAACAGAGGTCAGGAGGGAACCACATGGGAGACTGCCTGTATGAAGGTCATAATGAAAGAGTGAGATGCCAAAGGTCTCTGAATTAAAAAGAAAAGAGCAGAAAGATCCTTCTTGGTGCTGAGAGCCAGACGCTGGTCCAGACCCCGCTGCAAGGAGATGAGAAACATCTGGGGTTGAAGACCCACGATTAACACCATGTATGCCTTCCATGTATGATGGCAGACCTGGCAAGGAAGTGGACTTCCCAAGCGTCAACAAAGAAATCACAAATTTGGAGATGCCCATGTCCCTTAAATTGGCCCTTGGGATATGGATCCAGACAGTCTGGCAGGGCCCACAGTGTGACTGCCTTGATACAAACCTCTCCAGTTTGTTGCTGAACATGGAGGTCCACATCCAGCATTCCCCAATGGTGACACAGACCTTAGAATACTTCTGGGTGTAGGGACTACTCTCCAAGGAATCTGCCTACCAACTGTCTATGCCTGAAATGTGCAGAGCTGACAAGACTGGAACATGCAGTTCTGGTTAGGACAGGATCTACTCTTCTTTTCCACAGCAAGATTTCTGGCTCCTCTGTGACGGCTGATGTACACCATCACAATCTGAATCACATGACCTTCTAGTAAGATAGCCCAACTCTACAGAGACAGCCAAATCACGTGAAAATCCAAAACGTTTATTAGAGGATGAGATTCCTCAGACGACCAAGTCATCTGCATCAACAGTGTCCAGGACTACTTCTGTGCCTGGATTCCTGTGCCACCAGGGACAGCCTGGTCCTTTGTGTCAATCAAATTAGCCTGTCCACAAACACGACTGTTTTGTCCCAACTACTTAATCGGTTGTCCCATTAGAACCACCTCCTGAACCCACATATCTAGAAATGCAGTGTCATAACATTGCCAGCATAGTATAGAAACACTTCCAAAGGGTCATACCCAGATCACTGCTCTACACGGTCTCCACCTTAGAGGGATAGGTATCTAGCCTTCACCCAAGTAGCCCATATCTTGTCAAGTGTTTTGGGACACTTACAGACTCATATGTAAGTTTGTGGAGGGGCAGAAAAGAATTCACCATGGACCTCCTTTGGGAGATCGTAGAAGGGTTTGATGGTTTTCATGTCAAAAAAATAACAAGTATAGAAGGCAGTATAGAACACAAATAGCTTTTTGTAGGTAGCGGAAGTGAATGTGTCACAGACCCCAAGTAAGAATGCCAAGGCGTCCATCGGAACAGTCAGTCCTCCCACTGAATTAATGTCCGCCACCCCACTCCAAAAAACAGTAGCATCTTTGATGGTATTACCAAGAGGTGGTCTAAAGAGACGTTCTCCCTTGAAGGCCATGTAGATCAAATGCTTCTTTTGCACATATGTACTGAAAAGGAGGCACATGAGAGAGATCAGATGGAAGGCTTCCAAGCACACCATCACAGCTGAAATCTAATGCTAAAAAGGCATTTGTTTGCAAGTATTCAACAAGCATAACAGCAAACATGGCAGTGGTCATATGCTCTTCAAAGGATTTTGACCAAACATGTTTTAAATAAACTAAAGTTACAGCCAGAATTGGGTGCAGGGTGTGACCCGCCAACAAGAACAGAACTCTGGAAAGGGTTTCCAACTGCTTATCCTTAGACCTCCGTTCACTCCATTGCGTTTCTTAGTGCTTTTTGCAGAAACGCACTACAGTCCATTTAACATGGTATCCTATGGAACATGTTCAAACCTATGCTTTTTAGAGCCGCTGCATTTTTGGAGAGGGTCAGGGACTTTTTTAAAAAGCAGCATTTGTGCCACAGTAAGGTTCACGGTTTTGCATTTTTATTCTGCCCAGCAACAAGAAAAAAAAAAAATTCCACTTTACCGAAAAACAAACAAAGCTGAACAAAAAAATGCAGTAAAAACAAACTGCGAAAAGCATTGCAAAAACAGACAAAAAGCGTACTGCATAGGTGTGAACGGAACCTAAGACAGGTGCACACTCCACCGGTATGGTAGGGAAATTTGTAAGGCAGGACACACGGTCATATCCATGGTGAGAATGGACTATTTCTGAACCAAATCCTTAAACAGATACAAAGCCAGCAAGCACTGGCTTTATAATAATGGAATCAACTGTTGGGGTTAATTCAGTTTATTGCAGACTGGCTGGTAAGTGAGCTGGGATTTTTTTTTGACATGCCTTGCCCTTCCATGTGCTCCTTGCTGCAAAGTTCAGTTATAGGCTGAGGTGATTGCTAACAGGAGCTGCAGTGGGGAAATGCTTCTTTAATGCTGTAGGACGGAAAAGAGAGTGAGGGGAACGCATACATAACCTTACACCTTGTGGATGATGTTGGCGCTCAGTCCCACACTGGTAACTCTTTCCATTCCAAAGCTGGAAGGAAACAGGAAATAATGGCGCAAATAATGGCGCAGAGTGACCAATAAGAATACGGGAGCTCCCAGAGCTTGGCCCAACCAGCTTATGCACTGAGTTTTCAGAGACAGGACACGTGTAGAGGTAATGCCAGACTCTGGACATGGAAATGGAGAAAACACTTCCATGGAGAACCCAGGTTACTGCCATGATAGCCTTGCAACATTCAGTCCAGCGGGGGGCCTGGATGTGGAGGGCTCCAAAGCCAGGTTGAGGACCACTGTGTGAGGTCACTGAGAACTGAAGACAAAGCCTCCAGCAGCGGTATAGAGAACAGTCTTGATTGAATAAAGTGCTTGCAAAAATCACAGGTTAGTCTAACACAACAGAGCTGAAGAAAAGACGTCTTTCTTTTTTTTTTTTAGTGAAAAAGGCATGCTGGTAGTGCCTTTTAATGCAGCTCTGTATTAATGAATACAGAGCTGCATTAATTGGTGGTTTTCTGTGGTTCAGTGTGAAAAGTTTACAAAATTATCGAAATCAAAAGGGTGAAAGCCAATAACAAATTCAAACAGCTATGTCTAAAGGATTTTTCATATCTTGGGGAGTCGGGTCCATCCTGATACAACAGCATTTTATCTATACACTATTGGACTCTCCAGTATGCTGAAAATTATGGGAGATCAGAGTGGCAATGTGTTATTCCGGTGGTTGGTAGAAGTATAAACAGATTTGGCAGCACACACCCAGAAAGCAGAGAGGTGACAACTTACTGTTTGCGTTCTCCTCTCCAGATCCAGGCTCGAAGAAAGTCACCTTCCGCCCATCCACTGGTTTCTTCACTGGAGCCTGAAAACATACACAGTGAGCAGAGCATGTACAGTTGGGTCTAACTACACAGTTTGGCACAGTGACACCCATATCACCCGACCATCTGGGAGTAGCAACACTGTGCAAGGCCTAGATGGAAGGTGAGAAGTGTTAGTTGTAACCCCAAAATGTCTTTCACTTTCAATGATTTACGTTACACCACTGATCTCTAGGTTATATACAAATTACAAAAGTGACATCACCATATACATTATATGTTACAAGAATTATGTCAACCTACTCATACACTTCATATATGTTAAAGGAATGACACCACTGCTGAACAAGTGTCCCCCCAATTCCTGGGAATAACCTCCATACTAACTGGACAGACCATTAATGGCAGTCATGCATACACTATATTCCCAGAACTGTCCTCGCACACCAGGCACGTGTTCTGCTCACCTTCTCATCATTCTTCAGGGCTGGTTTGGCAGGTGCTGGAGGAACTTTAAACCCTAGGAGCTCCAACATGTTTTCGGCAGCTTTGCGTTTGGCCACTTTCTTGTTGGTGCCCATTCCCTCTGCTGTCTGATTCCCAACCTTCACCTAAGAAAGAAGGAATTAATGAAACTTAGAAATCAATCCGCAAACACAGCAATAAAACAGTCTTTGAAATAATGGCCTGTCCCCCACACATACCTGCATGACAAACTCCCGGCGCCGGGGTAGGCCTCGTTCAGTGATGAGGGTGTATTCAGGTTCTTTGTCCTTCTTAGCTTGTTGTATCTGAGCTAGCCTACTGATGGGGTTCATGCCCTGTCCGTACTCTGGATTGGTCGGGAGCTACAAGACCAGAAAAGACAAATCAGTGATGCACTCTGGAGGAGGATATCCATATGGAAAGGGGGGGGGGGGATTCTGGGAGCTGGTTCATCTCACCTTCACGATGGACTTAGTTTTCTTTTTGATTCGTGGTTTCATTTTCTCTACTGTGGGAAGAGGAGGCAGTTTCTTCAGCTCGGCAAGGACGGCCATGGCAGCATTCTTCTTAGAAATCTTTTTACTCTTCCCTTCTCCTTCTCCGACAAACTCTCCAACTGTCACCTTAGTGGCAAAGCTCTTCATGTGAGGGGGACCAGTCTCCTTGGTCACCTGGAGAAGAGCCAGTCATGTCAATTGCGGTGTGGCTTTGCACTCCAGAAACTTTATTCAAATATGAAACATTTTCTCTAGCTTTTAAAGATGGAGTAGTTGAGGTCTGTATACATTTGAGTTAGTAGAGTGTTGGCTAAGATAATGGAGCACAGCAATGAAACAACTGTTATAAAAAATTATACCACTTGCACGGCCAACAATACCCCACCACTCCAGTGCCCTGATATCTTCTCCATAACTCCTCCCCCCATACCAGTGCCCCCTTGCTTTTTGAGAAATGCTCACCCTACAGTGCCATGACACCCACCCAAAAATGCCATGCGATGCCATACAACACGCTGCCATCCAGTGTCCCAGCCATCCTAGCTCCCAATCCACTCACCCCATAAATGCCTCTACTCCTCCTCAGGGGCAATATCCCCTCCATATTACCTATGGCTAAGTTCTGGGGAGATTGTAATTAGTAAATTGAATTCAAGTCAGCATTAACCCCAAGTGCAGACATTGTTCTAGAGCAGAAAATGATCCAGGATAAAATCCTGCACACAGGACCCAACCAAACAAGACAATACCATGGCACACAGCCATTCCCCCCCACCGCTGCCAGGTCTCACCTCGAAATTCACAGGCAAGTTCCTTTTGAGTGCAATTTCAAACACCTGGCTTATTTCTGACTTATTTAGATTTTCTTCATCCGATGCTTTTCCATTCATCTGCCAGATAAAAATAACAGGATCAAAAAGACGATGGACACAGACCTTGCCACATACAAATAATGTAAACATATACACTGTAGCTAGAAAAGTAGAAACCCAATTCACAGAGCCAGCAGCTGATGCACTTCATGAAGGCAAAACTGGCTGTCCTGACTAATAGTGGACGGTACAAGCCGGTCTTTACCATCTCTTCATCCTATAAGGTCCTCAGAAATCTTTGTAGACAATTTAAAGGTGAACCCTTGTCTACCATAAGGCCGGTGCTCCTATTTGGCCACCAAGTATAAAGGGTGTGTGTATATATATTTATTTATTGAAAGCGGAAGTGATATAAAACATTCTTTTGCTTATGCTGTGTGATGCGACACCTAGCTAACAGGCGGGAAGCCTCACTTTCGTCATTCACTGCGTGCACTGCTAGTAATACGGATTCCTGTCAGAGCTTACCGACCTTGAAAGAAGGCAAAATTGTTGGTGCCGCTTAGCTGGTGCATCTGTACCCGAGGTTACCAATTTATTTGCTGTGTCGTGAGGTACAGTATCAAAGGTTATGGCGGCAAATACAGCTTCTGGGAAAACATCGTGTGACAAGCATAGGTGCAGTCGACATGGTCAACTGACCGAAAGACATTGCGCAGGATTGTGATCCGGAATAAGAAAACAACTGCTGCAAAAGTGTAACTGCAGAGCTCATTCTCAGTCTTCCAAAGCCCGTGTCCACAAAAACTGTGTGGAGGGAACTCCATAAGCAAAACATTGCCAAACCTCTAGTGACCGATATTAATGTTCAAAAGAGGAGAGAGTGGTGCAACACCCATAAAACGTGGATTACTGATCAATGGAAAACTTTAATATGGTCCAATGAACTGAGCTTCACATGGTTTCCAACCACCAGATGTGTTTATGTGTGGTGAACACTGTCCCAAGCTTACAACCAGGACTGTCTTGTGCCAATGGTAAAGCATGGTGGCAGAACACTCATGGTGTGGCCAGCCATATCTTGGTATTCTGCAGGCCTCATCATCACCTTGAAAGGTAGAGTCACTGCCAGCGCCTACGTACAAATTTTGGCTGACCATGTGCACCACATGGTGCAGACACTGTTTCCCAAGACAGCGCCATTTACCAAGGCGACAATGCCCTGATTCACATAGCTGGTGTTGCCAAATTGTGGTCGGACAAACATGCAGACGAAGTCTAGCAGCTTCAGTGGGCGCCCACCTCAATTTCATAGAGCAACTAGGATCATTTTTGCAGAACAAGGTTAAAGCTCATTTTTCCGGCATCTCTGCAAGAACTGTTATGGCTTTCGCATGGAGAGTGGTATCAGATGCTATTATCCACCATCCAAGGCTTACATTTGTCAATTCCCAGGAGAATTCAGACCGTCTTGGATGCCAAAGGAATATCAGGTAACGATTTTGTTCTTTTTGGCGTTTCCATAATAAATATATATATATTTATATTTATGTGTGCGCTCAAAAGTATGCATACCCTTTGAGAATTGGCAATATACAGTATGCACCATTTTTAAAGAAAACATGAGCGAGCAGGTAAAACACATTTATTTTATTTCTTATGGGAATCATATTCTGTAACTGTAGATCATAAAAGAATGGCCCAATCATAAAAGAGAAGTAAACAAATGAAATGCCCCCTGTTCAAAAGTCTGCCTGCCCTTGGTTCCTAATACTGTGTATTGCCCCTTTTAAAATCAATGACAGCATGCTGTCTTTTTAAATCGTTGTCTACGAGTCCCAGAGTTCTTGCAGGTGGTATAGCTGCCCATTCATCCTGGCAAAATGTACCCAGGTCATGCAAAGTCTTTGGTCGTCTTGCATGAACCGCACGTTTGAGATCTCCCCAGAGTGGCTTGATGATACGAAGGTCAGGAGACTGTGATGGACACTCCATATCCTTCACCTTTTTCTGTGGTAACCACAGGAGGGTCAACTTGGCCTTGTGCTTAGGGTCACTGTCATGCTGAAAAGGCAAGAGTGTCCCATGCACAGTTTTCGTGCAGAAGAATGCAAATAGTCTCCCAGTATTTTCTTATAACATGCTGCATTCATCTTGCCATCAATTTTCACAAGATTTCCCGTGCCCTTAGAGCTGGCACACCTGCCACCACCATGCTTCACAGTGGGGATTGCATTCTTGACACTATAGGCCTTGCTAACCCCTCCCCAAACACAGTGTGTGTATATATATATATATATATATATATATATATATATATATATATATATATATATATATATACACACACACACACACACACACACACATATACACACCTATCTATATACACACACATATATATATATATACATAGATATATATATATATATATATACACATACATACACCTCTCTATCTATCTATCTATACACATACATATACATACACACACATCTATCTATCTCATCACATATGATTACCCTTTGCATACACACTACTGATTACCCTTCCTATACAACACGTCTCTTACCTCGAGTTTTCTGGGTAGGGGTTCATGCTGTAAGTATTTTAGAGCTTTGGCAGCTGCATCGTGCTTGGCGGCCTGCCGCGTTCTACCTTTTCCATGAAATTGTTGTCCACCTATAGACAGCTCAACTTGGTACAGCATAGGGGCCATGGGGAACGGATAGAAGTACCTTGTGGAGAACAGAAATAAGTGTTTTAATCTACCTACCAGTCTGCTGGTACCAATAGAGAAGAACCTGAAAAGACGTACCGTGGGGGATAACCGCCACCCCGCATGTTGTAGCTGTATGGGGAACGTATTCCTGTATAAGGGTCCAGGGGCTTATAGGTGGGTTTCCGGCCCAGCTTCATACACAATGCATTCAGTTCCACAGTGGGGGTTATACTGTCTGTTAAATACAAAGACGCAATGAACAACATCACAATACATCATGTTAAATACAGATCATCGTTTCCTGGCTTGACGGGGGAAACATACTCTAATATGGACACGGACAAATCAAAGTCAAATGTTTGGGCTGGAGTTAGGCTTTAGGTAACTATATTGCCTCTATTCCTGGATGGCTGTCACTAAAATGAGCCCCACTGAACAATCACCACAGCTGGCGAATACATTCAAAGTGCAGCATAGGGTTTGCTTCCTTTAAACGATAAAAGAGTTGCAGGATGAATATCCATTGGATAGACTGTGCTGCTACATGCTGACCAAAGTCTGGGACATGCAAACATACACCCTTTCTTGAAAGATGTCTTTTGAACCAGACAAATCTGGCCCCCCCTCCCCCAGTGTACCAGATATTAAGATCAACAGAAAGGGAGAAGGGATTTCAAACTCCTGTACAAGTCTCAGCATGTCCCTGGCATTCCCTATCACAGTGACAGACACTGGTCCTGGTAGTAGAAAAAAAACTTCCAAATTTACTTTGTTACCATAGGTATCTATCCACAGCCTCTGAAATGACCACAACGCATGTTTGGGGGTATCTGAATAATCCCCAGTGCAACAAACTCAACCACCAGATGCAGAGGATACTGCAAGATCTTCTATAGACCCAAGGAAAGAAAATAGATGATTTCACTGTCCTAATGAAACCCAACACCCCGAATGCTAAGTTTTTACAGCAATCCCCACCCGCCATCCATAAGATCACCCAGCCACTAAACAATACAGTTATCTCTCAGAAATCTTTCCATAGACCTCTTCGGGCTGCTGGGGCTGCAAAGGGACCTCTTGCTGTTATAGAGCTGGTGTGAATCATTCTGTGTTATACTTACAATCGTACCGCACACGTGACACGCTACATTACATATGTACATGCCATAGAGGCATAAATCTGTACCTGGGTTTCTTCCCTCACCACGAGATGGGCGGGAAGTAGGTTTCGGGTATTTTGTCCCCTCCAAGGCTTTGGCGGCGGCAGCATGTTGAGCTTTTTTAATACTTGTCCCTTCGGCCTCCCAGTTCTGGTCTCCCAGTGTGAGCTGTACGGTGAAGGTCTGTAGAGAAAGCACCAAAAGTCAGCACTAAAGACAGCACAGGACAAGGTGAGACAATAACAAGACAGGAAGAGTCCCATCAGAAAAGTGGGTACTGCGGGGCCAAAACAGTGGTCAGGTTGGAAGAGCAACAGGAAAGCTGACAAATGACATCCTAAGCAAGCCCTCTCAGCCTCCCCCCCCCTTCCATAAACCAGCTAATGATCTGAATAAACATGATGGCTGCCGCTCATCGTTGGAGAACCTTTGTGGGTGGAGAGAGATCACGTAACTAAAAGTTTACTAACAAAACATAGTGGAAATCACTGCATTCATCAGAGGAGGTGATCATCCACTAGGAAAATCTTGCAAAGTGTTTCCACTACAGTAAAGAGGCACAAAGCCAAACAGCTGTGTGAAAGGCTTCTTACACTGGGGTTGTGACAGATTTGCAATAATTTAGGCTTTCACCCCTCGTCTCTAAAAACCTTCACCGCCTGTCCCTGCCTGGTGCCTCACTCACTCTGCAGGATCCAGTCCCCAATGGGCTCTGTGCTGTGGCCTCATTCATTCCCATGGCTGAACTCCTCTAGATGGCCCGCCATGACTATGGAACAGAGAAATGAATGAAGCCATGGTACAGGGCCCATTCGGGACTTTCTCCTACAGAGAGTGTAAGGCACTGGGCAGGACCATACAGGGAAGATCTCCAGAGCACAGTTGAAGGGAGTGAAATTGTCCTTTAAGGAGAAAGTAAAAAAAAAAATCCCTCCTGGCAGCTCTCTAGACTTAATGGGGTTAAGAAAAGCACAACATAAGAGCTTAACCTGTTTCTCTTCTGTACATACTGAGACAGGCCATTCAAAAAACAGGAGGATAAGAATCATGAAAAGCCAGGCTGCAAGTTCAATCCCATTGCCATGGTTGTGGAGTAGTGAACTGTACATTTTATTGGCCTTTAACTGGAGTTTTCCTCCAAGGATGCATTCATTATCTCCACCCACAGAAGCTCCATGTACATGAGGAGACCAAATATGGAGTCAGAAGAATGTGACATGACTGGACAGTGATCCCAAAGAGAGGGAGAGGTGACAACTACGAACAGATTCTTGTAAAGAGGGGACAGAAGGCCCAAAAGAACAGGACAGAAAATTGTCATAGAAGAGCGAGTAGAAGAGACGGATACCCACTTGGTTTGGGCGATCTTCTCCCACTCTCTCAAGAAGGCTGTAATCCTGCCAGCGTCCTGGCCGTATCACCTGGGGGGGTACGAGAGAACAACT
The DNA here is from genome assembly GCF_062004578.1 of Staurois parvus. Taxonomy (NCBI): domain Eukaryota; kingdom Metazoa; phylum Chordata; class Amphibia; order Anura; family Ranidae; genus Staurois; species Staurois parvus. The sequence continues at coordinate 10,468 of NW_028319101.1, forward strand.
CTCCGTCACGATCAGTACTGGAAATTACCACCAACTAACACTGCCCCCCCCCACTCCACCCCACAGAATGAACATATCCACATGGCCATCTGAGGATTGTTTACAGATTATCTGCTCATATCAGTTCTAACCCCCCCATAACTGTGCATGTGTAGGATAACCTTCTATCAGTCCTATATTACCCCCCCCCCCCCAACAACTGTGTATGTGCAGTATAACCTTCTATCAGTCCTATATTACCCCCCCCCCCCCCCAACAACTGTGTATGTGCAGTATAACCTTCTATCAGTCCTATATTACCCCCCCCCCCCCCCAACAACTGTGTATGTGCAGTATAACCTTCTATCAGTCCTATATTACCCCCCCACCCCCAACAACTGTGTAAGTATACTATATCAGTCCTATATTACACCCCCCGACAACTGTGTAAGTATACTATAATCTATCAGTCCTATATTACACCTCCCCTCCCAACAACTGTGTATGTGTAGTATACTCTTACATCATTCCTATAGTATTTTGTATCCTCTATATTATACGACAACCTCCCCCGCTTTCCCCCAGAACCATGTATGGATATTATAATCTATTATAGAATACCCCCCCCGAACCATGTAAAGATTATAAATCCTATATTATGCTGCCCACCTATACCTTCCCGCTCAGCTGTGCCCGTATTATACACCTTAAGGCTCAGTTCACACAGCTGCAACCCCAAAGTCGTGTGAATTCCATGGCAACTTTTCATTGCAACTTGATGTGGCTCTAACAGGGCTTTCATGCAACCTTGATGTTTTGTAACTTTGGCTTTAAAAAACCCTTTGAAGGTGCAAAGATGAGAAAAAGATATGAATACCGTGCGACTTTTGTGATTTTAAACTATATGTATATGTAAACCCTAACCTTGTAAAAACAACCCAGTTTAATACAGAAATGAAAAGCAAAACAGTGTATAGATTAAAAAAACAAAACAAAACAAAAAAAAAAAAAAACACATTATCAACACATTTAGTGATCACATACCCTCTGTTCTCTGCTGCATAAAAGAGAAACAGCAGTACACTGGTCTTTCCAGTGAATGGCTGAACAGTGGGGAGTGATGGCAGGACAAGTCTGATCATTGGAGGAGAGCACACAGAGTTCCCTGCACAGATAGAGCAGTGACCACGCTGTGCTCTCTTTGTCTGGTGTGGTCAGTTTTTAATAGGAAAGCAGAGGGACTGGCAGGAACTGGCTAGGGATTTCACACAAAGGAGCAAACAGAACAAGATACCAAACTCTCCATTATACACACACAGAATGCCGCATTTTCTGCCTGCTGGAATATCACACCAGCACACACTCAAAATATAATTTTAGAATTCCAATAAATTAGAATTGATCTTCAGTAGTAAGATGTAATGGCCTACAGAAGGAGGGGTGATCAAACCAGTGCAGGCCTCCCACCACCCCATTTCCTAGAAGGTGCCGCAGGTCAAATGCTTACAACATATGCCAAGGCAAAAAAATAAAAAATAGCTATTCATCTCTGCACATGCACCAATGCATACACTGCAGACCTTGCAAGCACAGAAAAATACCTATTGATCTGATAGAAATGCTCCCAGTTCCTAAGCCCCTTTTGGGGCTGACAACACAAAGCGTTACTGTGGACTGAGTGGTGTCAGCCAAACTGCTTAAACCCACCCCCACTCTCCCATCTCCACAACATAAGAGCTCATCATTCTTAGCCCAAAAGAAGGACTAGAAGGACCATGTGACACAACACAGAGGTGTTGAGAGGGCACAGGGCAGCTTTGAATTTCTGGCACGATCAACTTTTATTCTTTTTTTCCCCTCTCATTAACTGATATAACAAGACACTTTCACTCTGTAGGACCAAAAGGAATAAAAAAGAAAAAAAAAAAAAAAAAAAAAAAAAAAAAAAAAGAGAATACCCAGATTCCCACAAAAGCCTTATTGTGACTGGTTCCATTAAACACCACAGAAGTATCTTCTGAATACTGCAGATGTCTATAGATGTCATGCTACAG
>NW_028319101.1:20000-62500 GCF_062004578.1 Staurois parvus
GTGAAGCATGGGGGTGGCAACATCATCCTTTGGGGCTGTTTCTCCGCAAAGGGACCAGGACGACTGATCCATGTACAGGACAGAATGAATGGGGACATGTATCGTGAGATTTTGAGTGCAAACCTCCTTCCATCAGCAAGGGCATTGAAGAGGAAACGTGGCTGGGTCTTCCAACATGACAATGATCCCAAACATACCGCCCGGGCAACGAAGGAGTGGCTTTGTAAGAAGCATTTCAAGGTCCTGGAGTGGCCTAGCCAGTCTCCAGATCTCAACCCTATAGAAAACCTTTGGAGGGAGTTGAAAGTCCGTGTTGCCCAGCGACAGCCCCAAAACATCACTGCTCTAGAGGAGATCTGCATGGAGGAATGGGCCAACATACCAGCAACAGTGTGTGCCAACCTTGTGAAGACTTACAGGAAACGTCTGACCTCTGTCATTGCCAACAAAGGATATATAACAAAGTATTGAGATGAACTTTTCATATTGACCAAATACTTATTTTCCACCATAATTTGCAAATAAATTCTTTCCAAATCAGCCAATGTGATTGTCTGGATTTTTGTTCTCATTTTGTCTCTCATAGTTGAGGTCTACCTATGATGCCAATTACAGGCCTCTCTCATCTTTTTAAGTGGGAGAATTTGCACAATTGGTGGCTAAATACTTTTTTGCCCCACTGTGTGTGTATATATATATATATATATATATACATACATACACACACACACATACATACACATACATACATACACACATATACAGTGTACATTCAAATCAGTCACTAACCCTCGAGGACCGTAAAATTTAAGGTCCCTCACACATTCATATATACACATACTAGGGCAAATTTAGGATCCAATTAACCTACCAGCATGGGAGTTTGGAAGGAAACCGGAGTACCTGGAGGAAACCCACGCAGGCACAGGCAGAATATTCAATCTCCAGGCAGGTGGTGCTGTGGTTGGGATTCGAACCAATGACCCTAGTACTGCCAGGTGGACGTGCTAACCACTTAGCCACTGTGCTGCCCCATTGATCCCTCCTCTTCTGTTCATATCCTAGTTGTATCCTGCTTGCTCTTTTCTCTCAGGACAGTAATGAACATGTTCAAAATGGAAATAAAACTTGTCACCTGGGTACAAAAGCTGATGTTTGAATAAGATATGATGATCACATAATGCACTTTATCCACCTCCTGCACAGAGTACCCACCACGGCTGATAGTAAAGAGAGACCACAGTACAGTAAACTCATTTCCTAATGTGCCCAAGATGGTAAAACGATAACTGCAGACTCTTTAAAATGCACAAATATTAACACAGATACTTAATGTCCCTGCAGAGAGGGTGCAGACAGCAGCCCAGGTGACCATACAGGAAAAGGCCTTACCTGCAGCGGCATTGCCAGAGGTGACAGACGAAGGTGGCAGGGCGGAGCTCTGGTGTGGTCTTCCTGCATGTTCGGAGGGCAGAGGGCCGGCAGTGGGCGGGATCCCCAGAGATTGAGGGAGGGCAGAGTGCGGCTTTTTGCTCAGCAGGCTCCCTGAGAGGGCGGCAGGTGCATTCTGGATTTGTGACATGATGGTGTCTATCAGAGGTGGCCGCTGGCAGGAAACAGTGTTCAGTGCAGGGTGGAGCTCAGTGCAGGCTGGAGTCAAAGGATTATCTGCAGGAACAAAACATTTCCGATCAGGTTCCTGTAGCAGACTGGCTGGACGTCCCCTGCACTGTATTCTGGTCTAGCTCAGGTGGAGTCTGAACAGGACCGCTATAGATGAATGTGTATGAAAATGAACAGAGGGGTCCTGCAGAACCACAGAAGACAGTGTCCCCTCTGTACTGGATAATAAAGTACCAGCACTTCCCATGTAAGAGTGAAAAGAGTAAAACACAAAAAAAAAAATGGAGCAGCCTCAGTACAGCCAATATCCAGTGGTTGCTGGGGGGACTGATCTTCCGACTACGGGGGCCGCCATAGTTCCAGTGTTACACAGAGGCAACGGATTAATACTCCAGTAGAGATTTTTCTCTCCTCTCTGAGGAAAGCAGGAAAAACCAAGAACCTTTTTATATGTCTGCAAGTGGGCCCAGCCCTCACTGAGCGATGAAGTCAGGAAGCCCAGTCCCCAAGTGGCAATGGAAGATGGTCCCATTCCCATCAAAGTAATGGAGAACCACTCACACAGACATAAATCGTAAGTGGGCCACCCTCTCTATTATCCCCACCAGCAGCATGTACAGGAGGCCTGTCCCCCCGACCAACAACAAATGCCAGAGGGACCCATCTCCCAGCTTGTAAGTGTACCTGATGGCCTGCACAACCAACTGAAGGAAGCACACCCTCACGATTGCCCCCCAGTCTTGTATTCTGGGGCTCCACTGTTCCATCTGCGAACCTAGAACTCATATGGCGGGCCATCTTCTGTCCTGAGGCTCCATTGTTCCACCTGCGAACCTAGAACTCGTATGGCGGGCCTTCTTGTGTCCTGGGGCTCCATTGTTCCACCTGCGAACCTAGAACTGGTATGGCGGGCCATCTTGTGTCCTGGGGATCCATTGCTCCACCTGCGAACCTAGAACTCGTATGGCGGGCCATCTTGTGTCCTGGGGCTCCATTGTTCCACCTGAGACCTAGAACTCGTATGGCGGGCCATCTTGTGTCCTGGGGCTCCATTGTTCCACCTGAGACCTAGAACTCGTATGGTGGGCCATCTTGTGTCCTGGGGCTCCATTGTTCCACCTGCGACCTAGAACTGGTATGGCGGGCCATCTTGTGTCCTGAGGCTCCATTGTTCCACCTGCGAACCTAGAACTGGTATGGCGGGTCTCATTGGTTGGAACGGAGGAAGAACAGCTGCTGTTACAAGACTTGTAATGTCTCAGACTAAACAACCCCCCAATTGGGAAAAATAGCACTTAAAATAAATAGGACATAACCAACATTCACAGAAGTGAGTAACGTGCAACAAAAAAAAAAAAACAAAGAACTCAATTTCAATAAAGTCCATGTGCAAACAATGCTCGGTGGTACTCATACAGAAAACATTTGTGCTTTTATAAAGTGACAGCAACAAGACATGCGTCTTCCAATCTTGGGTGCCCACAACCCTCAGACCGCACTCACCGGATGGTATTGTCTTTTTGTACTAACAAGTCGAATAGCACCAGATGAATAATCTCCCTCTTTATGGATTGCCCACCAGTATTTCCTATAATCTGCTGTCACTTTATTTCCTCAAAATGACACTTAGAAATGTGCCCTATGGGTTTCGTCATCTATTTATGACGTCCTTAGGCTCCACGACACATTTCCAACTGCCTTACAAGTCAATAGCATCCGGTGAGTGCGGTGTGAGGATTGTGGGCACACAAGACTGGAAGGCACCTGTATTGTTGCCATCACTTTATCCAAGCACAAACATTTTCTATACTGGGTGGCACTGAGCACTGTTAGAACGTGGATTTTGTAGTGGTTATGGCATATTTATTATTTTCACTGCTGGTTTATTTGTTCAGAAAACATATACTGTTTAGGGGGCTAACTAATCTTCAAGTCTAAAATGTACAATTTTACAAAAAATGTTAAACAGTTACAGCAAGAGTTTCTTTATTTGGGATAAAGGTTTTGTAGAAATAAAAGATGAGCATTTTAACCCTTTGGTGCCGGCGCCTCCCGGCCCTTTAAGGGGTTTGTGATGCCGTGACTGGCTGTCACAGCGGTCACATAATTGGAAACCTTTCTGTAAGGTGCCGGTAAAAGTGCCAGAAGCGTGCTGGGTGGTTTTTTTTGAGGCGTGCAAATGTTACATTGAGAGGCCGCATATTTGCACACGGTGGGTATACTGCACATGCTCGAGTCAGCCTCAGAATGATGCCAGCGCTTGTACATGAGCACAGGCATTCCGGGGGTCCGGTGCATAAGCAGTACGGCGGCGGTGATGTCACAGCTTTGGCTGCAAATATAAACAGCTGTCAGAGCAGTTTTCTTTGAGAAATCCCGCGGGCTGAATGTGGCCGCTTCCCCAAGCGCTGTGGTCCACTGTGAAGGTCAGTACGTGTCCCTCCTGCCCCCCCCCCCCCCCGGGGGTCTGCTGGGATTTTGGATGTCTTTTTTTTTTCTACAACTTGATTGCTTTGTCAGCTGACCCGGCCAGAATGGATGCGTCACCGCCTCCTTGTGGCCAGTCCCTGGCAGTAGGTACGGACGGACGGCTTTGGCCCCTTGATCCACCACTGGCACTTTTTTGTGACTTAACTATCCCTTGTTCTGTGACTTTTCCATGGAGTCTCCCCCTAAACACACAAAATTCTTTAACCATCTAAGGAAGGATCATCCAAACTTTCTGCTCCTGGAGGAACTCGGGGAAATTTTCACCAAGTAGTTGAGCAATGTCGATAAGAGGGCCTCCTTGCTGAATAAAGCAGCTAAGCTTTATCCGTTCAAATCAGAGGACGTCAAACATCTAGAATCAGCCCCTCTAGTGGATGCGGCCTTGATGAGACTAGCCAAGCACGTTACCGTCCCTCTCGAAGATTCGGTGTCCTTCAAGGACAACCTGGAAAGGAGAATTGATTCTGACGTCAAGCGCATCTACACTAAGGCTGGGATGGCTTGCAAGCCTGCGCTTGCCTTAGTGGCCTTGTCTAAAGCTATGGAAGCGTGGTCGGATAATGACGATGCGGCCCTCAGAGGCGTTCTGGAAGAGGTGGCCAGGAATTCAGGTATTCGGGAGCCGAGGTTAGCATCTGCCTTTCTGGTGGAGGCCTCGATCGACCTTACCTGTCTGCTGGCTCGAGTTATGCTGTCCTCGGTGAAAGCCAAGCGTACGTTGTGGCTTCAGCCCTGGTTGGCTGATCCAGGCTCTAAGCAGGCATGGTGCAAGATCCCCTTTGAGAGTTCCTCCCTGTTTGGGAATAAACTGGACAGCACTATAGCCTGGGCTACAGGCGGGAGGTCTGGTTTCCTGCCCCAGGATCAGCGTCTGCTAGGCCAGAAGAGGGCTCAACCCAGAAGTCAAGGCTCAGAACGAGCTAGGGATGAACGCCTCTACAAGCCGGGCCACGAATTCAAGAGAGGCTGGAGGAGAAGCCGATCATCTTTTCAGAAATCTTCCAAGGGCTTGACCTCTGGAGGTCGTGAGGCCACAAAGTCCTTTTGAGATTGGGCCCGCTCAGGCAGGCCAGGTTGGGGCACGCCTTCACCACTTTTGGCATGTCTGGCCGGCTTCAATCTGGGACGCCTGGGCCATCAACATGGTATCTTAAGAGCATGCTTGGGTGTTCAAGTGCCCTCTTCATCTCAGGTTCACCCCTACAGCCCTTCCACATTCTAAAGCAAGGAGGGAAATCCTGCTGTCCTACGTGGACTCTCTGCTGGCACAGGGCATTATTGTGTCGGTTCTGGAGGGCGAAGAATTTCAGGGCATGTACTCACCCCTCTTTTTGGTCCACAAGAGAAACCGGGCCTGGAGGCCAGTCATAGATCTCAGCCCATCTAAATTAATTTATCAGGAAGTTAAAATTCAAGATGGAGATGTAATTCACAATTCAACAAGCAATTCAGCCTGGTGACTGGCTCCTGTCTATAGATCTGAAGAACACCTACATTCATTTGCTCATTGCAACAGATTTTCAGAGACTTCTCTGGTTTGCTGTGGACCATCGGCATTCTCCAGTTCGTGTGTCTCCCCTTTGGGCTTTCGACGTCGCCTCGGGTGTTTTCAAAAGTCTTGTTGGCGGTTGTGGCCCTGATCAGAACCAGAGGCATTCGCCTGCACCATTACCTAGACAACCTGCTCGTACTATTCCAGGACAGACTACAGCTACTAAAGCACAGGGCCCACGTCATCTCAACCCTTCTCAAATTCGGGTGGTTGCTGAATATAGAGAAGAGCCAGTTGGAGCCCATGCAGTCTCTAATATTCCACGGGGCTCATTTTGACACGACCAGCGGCACCATCTCCTTGCCCGTCGAGAAGATTCTGGTGATCCGGAGCCGAATACTACCTGCCCTGTCTTCCTCACATCTTCAGGCCCTCCAATGCCTGAAGATCATTGGCATCATGGTGTCCACAGCACCGATGGTGAAGTGGGCACAGTGGAGAATGTGACCCTTCCAGAAGGGCTTTCTTCAACAGTTTATTCCAGGCAGCATGGGCCAGGTCATTTACATATCTCCCTCCATGAAGGAGAGCCTTCCTTGGTGGCTATAGCCGAAGAACCTGCTCAATTGCCATTTGATTGCCCCCATCTCCTGGGTCACAATCACTATGGATGCCAGCAACTCCAGATGGGGTGCAATCTGCCAGTCAGATAGCTCAGGGCAGATGGAGCTTTGCCTCCCACAGGTTGGGGTCAAACATCCTGGAATTATGAGCAGCGTTCTGTGCCCAACAGGCCTTCCAGCACCTAACACGGGAAATCAGTCCTCCTGAGGTCAGACAATACGACGGCAGTGTCCTACATAAGGAAACAACGAGGGACCCACAGCCTGTCCCTCTTGCGATAGGTAGAGCCAATCATGGCTTGGGCTCAGAGAAACCTGTCCAGCATATCGGCAGTATACGTCCCCGGAGTCCAGAACTCGCAAGCAGACTTCATTTCCAGGGTTCAATTGGACAACGAGTGGTCTCTCAACACAGAATTTTTTAAGTGGGTACTGACCCTCGGGATCAGTCCAGAAGTCAACCTGTTTGCCTCCCCATGCAAAAGCAAACTGGGGATGTTCTACACTAGTAACCGCTGTCCCCAGGCCTTTGGGGTAGATGCTCTGACGGATCAGTGGGGGTTTTGCACGGCCTATGCTTTTCCCCCGGTCCCTGTCATCTTGAGGTTCCTTCAGAGAAGAAGTGGTGGAGGTAGTGGCTGTAATTCCATACTGGCCGAACAGACCATGGTTTCCCTTACTTGCGCAGCTCAGCTTTCAGGATCCGGTTCCTCTCCCTCTCAGGTCAGACCTGCTGTCGCAGGGGGCCATTCTTCACCCTTGCCCAGCCCGGCTTCATCTAATGGTCTGATTCTTGAGAGGGGGAGATTGTAGGCCTTAGGCTGTCCTGCTGAAGTCATCCCCACCCTGATGAATGCCAGAAGACCAAGTACCAACAGGGTCTATGAAAGAGTCTGGTCTAAGTTCGTGGACTATAGCTCAACCGTGGATGGATCCTTTAGTAAATCGAGGGTTCAGGATCTCCTGGGATTCCTGCAGTCAGGCCTGGACCTGCCCCTGTCGGTTAGCATCCTCAGGGTTCAAGTGTCAGCCATCACCGGAGTATCAGGGGCCGGCCACTCTCTGGTTCGGCAATTCTTCAAAGGGGCAGTAAGGCTGAGGCCCCAGAGGACACGTATGCTGCCATGGAATCGGTTAGGAAAACGTAAAATTTCCTATAAAATATTTACCGCAATTTTTCTTTCCTGATGGACTCCATGGGAGAAGGAGTGGACTCCATGGGAGCAGGAGTACCTTCCCAATGCCATGAGTAGGCTAGTTATGGAACACAACCTCTGGTGAGGCGCAAAGATATATGGGAGTGGGGTCCTATAGGAGAAGAGAGGGTGGTACTAACCCATACGTATGCTGCCATGGAGCCCATCAGGAAAGGAAAATTACAGTAAGCATTTGATAGGAAAATTTCCATTTTCTTTCTCATCCATTGAGGGACATGGGAACCTTCAGGATGTCCAGGAGCACTCCAACTGAGCAGCAAGCAAGACAGCACGCAATCACTGAGGAGCCCCAAAAAACAACAGAAAACAGAAGTGGAACTAAGAGGAGGATACTCACATTCACAACGGTCCTTTGCCAATGCTGGTACTTCTCTGTTCCATGCTTCGGCCATCTTCATTGGCTGGGGAAAGATGACCCCACTCCTTCACATGCACAGGAGCTAGTCATTCTGGCACACAGGATCAGCCTGGCAGCTGTACATTCCTGGGATCGCTGTCATGTTTTATTGCAGAATAGACATTGCATGTACAATCCTCTTCTGCAACAAAATGCCTGCCTGTGCACATTGTATCATAGCGGAACTTCACTGTCATTTAAAGTGGAACTAAACCCAATAATTCAACTGTTTCCCATAAGATTTAGGGCCAGTTCACACCATAGAAAAGTGGAGGGGGTCCAGTGTCACGTCTCCTTACACATTTTCTGTTACGGTGAACTTACACTTTAAATTCAAACAATGCCTGGAATGATAACGGTCACATTTGCTTTTGCCCTCAACCAAACTGTCAATCCATGGCTGGTTTCATAACTGATCACATGGGCAACTCCATTGCAACTGCCCATCAAATACAGGCCAAAATGGCAGCTTCCATGGAAGTCTTGGAGGGTTTAGTTCAGCTTTATGTCACATGAGGCAACACCCGGTAGAACATAGAGAAGGTGTAGGTCCAGCTGCAGGAGGAGAACATCTGTCCCAGGGAAATCCTCCCGGGGTAGAAGGCCCGAGAAAAACACCGGATGAAGTATGACTTCCTGTCTGATGATGGACTCCGGGGGAAATTCAACATCTTTACTGACAACGTCATAGGAATCACACTCAGATGCCCCGCCCCTCAGAAACTGGGGGGGTCAGTCCAATGAATGGAAATACAGAGGGGGTATATATTATATATGAAGGGAAGAGTGGAGTGTAAGCTCCTGGGCTCAATACAAAAACTGATAATACAGAGGAGGGGTGTATATATTATATATGAAGAGTGAAGCAGAGTGTAAGCTCCTGGGGTCAATGCATGGGGACATACAGAAGGCATTTATAGAACAAATGAAGAAGAGGGGAGTGTCAGCTCCTGGGGTCAGTACAATGACTGAGAACATGGGAGGGGGTGCATATATTGCATGTGTAGACAGGAGTGGAGTGTCAGCTCCTGGGGTCAGTACAATGACTGAGAACATGGGAGGGGGTGCATATATTGCATGTGTAGACAGGAGTGGAGTGTCAGCTCCTGGGGTCAGTCCTTTGAATAGGAATACAGAGGGGGTGTATATATTTTATATATATATATATATATATATATGAGAAGAGGGCCATGGATTGTTAGCTCTTGGGGTCAGCGAAGGTGATTATATTATATAGGAAGTGGAGTGTCAGCTCCTATGGTCAGTTCGAGGACTGGGAACACAAAGGAGGGGTATGTATGTATGTATATATTATAGAGGAAGAGAGGAGTAGAGTGTCAGCTCCTCGGGTCAATACAAAAACTGATCATAGAGAGGAGGGGTGTATACATTATATATGAAGAGTGAAGAGAAGTGTTCTGGGATCAGTGACAGGACGGAAAAACAGTGAAGGGGGGTGTGTGTGTGAATATATTATATATGAAAAGACGAATGAAGTGTCAGCTCCTGGGGTCAGTCCAATGAATAGGAGTACAAAGGGATGTATATAATATATATGAAGAGGGCAGGGGAGTGTTAGCACCCGCTGAGGTATACAGAAGGGGGGAGATCTAGATTATATATGAAATGAGAAGTGGAGTGTCAGCTCCTGGGGACAGTCCAATGTCTAGGAACCAGGGGTGGGTACATATATTATATGCAAGGAAAGGAATGGAGGGTCATCTCCAGGAGGAATATATATTATATATGAAGAGTGAAGAGAAGTGTCAGCTCCTGGGGTCAGCTACAGTAAGGGAAAACGTACGAATAGAGTGTCAGCTCCCAGGGTCAGTCCAATGATAGGAATACAGAGGGAAGTGGAGTGTCAGCTCCTAGGGTGAGTACAATGACTGTGAATACAAAGGGGGGTGTACATGTTCTATATGAGGAGGGACATGGAGTGTCAGCTCTTGGGATCAGCCCAATGACAGGGAATACAGAGGGGTGTATATATAATATAATGAGAGGAGCAGAGTGTCAGCTCCTGGGGTCAGTCCAATGACTGGGAATACAGAGGGGGTGTATATATGAGGGGAATGAAGTGTCAGCTCCTGGGGTCAGTCCAATGACTGGGAATACAAAGGGGGCATATATAATATATGGAGGGGGATGAAGTGTCAGCTCCTGGGGTCAGCCCAATGACTAGGAATACAGAGGAGGATGTATGTATTGTATGCAGGGGAATAGAGTGTCAGCTCCTGGGGTCAGCCCAATGACTGGGATTAAAGATGGAGATATATATGAGGTGAATGAAGTGTCAGCTCCTGGGGTCAGTCCAATGACTGGGAATACAGAGGGGGTGTATATAATATACGAAGGGGAATGAAGTGTCAGCTCCTGGGGTCAGCCCAATGACTGGGATTAAAGAGGGAGATATATATGAGGGGAATAGAGTGTCAGCTCCTGGGGTCAGTCCAATGACTGGGAATACAGAGGGGGCATATATAATATATGGAGGGGAATGAAGTGTCAGCTCCTGGGGTCAGCCCAATGACTGGGAATAAAGAGGGAGATATGAGGAGGGGAATAGAGTGTCAGCCCAATGATTGAGAATACCGGAAGGAGGGGGTATCGGATGTATGTGTGTGTGTGTGTGGGGGGGGGGGAAGGGGGGGTCTAGCAGGGGTTGCCATGGTGACGTGCGGTGTTGCCCCTGGTAACCCTGTAGTGTCCGGTTGTAGGCCGGTCTCCGCTCTCACCTGTCGGTGTCCATACACTGAGCGGCGAGGTGTCGGTGAAGGATCCGGTCGGGCGGTGGAGGGGAACACGGCAAACACTAAAGAGAAGAGCAGCCTGACCTTCCGGAAGTGACGTCACCCGGCACTGCGGAGGAGGCGGAACCTGTACATCTCCCTTCGGCGTCCGGCCGGCTCCTCCCAGCCATGGCTTCGACACACCTCTTTCTGGGTGTTCCTCCCCTTTGCACTTAGCCACACCTCTAATCCAAGACCACCCATGTGTGCTCGAACCCCTCCTCCTGGGGTACAGCCTACAGCAGCACAGAGCGCGGGGAGTATATAATGGAGGTGTGTCTTGGGGGTGGAGCTATGACACCCAGCCCAGCACTCAGCACCACCTATAGGGGGTGATAGGGAGACTTATCGGAGACATGGAGGCCCAGTGACAGCCCGGGGTCACCGCTGTGACGTGTATAGTGCGGCCTGGGCCATCCTTCTCTTCTCTGCCCTGCCCACAGCTCATGGTGTCCTCAGGCAGCCCCTGACTGTTCATGTCCTCAATACTCCAACCATGGGACCTGAATGTCCCCGCCCTCTCTGTGTTCCCAGCTTCTCCCCCTTCCATTCTGTATAGCAGAGGTCCCCAACTTCCCAAAGGAAGAGCCTATGTAGTGTTCCTCAGACTTTGGGGGGCAGGAGTGACCCATGCCCCATCTTTGGTGTTATGGGGAGGAATAATGCCTCCAGGGCCCCATACAGACAAGCAAGGGGCCGCAGGTTGGAGACCACCGCTCTACGGTGTATCATTGGAGGACGTGGCGGCCATGTTCAGTCTGGTTTGGTGGAGATGCTTTAACAGTTTAATTATCTGAGTTTGCTTGTCCCGTGTACTCATGTCAGCCCAGAGCACCCCAATGTACCCCCCAAGTCAGTGCTGTGCTCCCCCCCCCAGGTCAGGCCTAGAACACCCCATCTCCCCCACCCCAAGATAACCCTGTGCCCTCTCTACCGCCCCAGTCAACCCAATGTATACCACATGATAGTCCTGTGCTCTCTGACTCCTCCCTTCAAGGTCAGCCCCATGTCAGTGCTGTGCTCTCCCACCAGGTCAGCCCAGCACACCTCCATGCCAGCCCTGTGCTCCCATCATTTCAGCCTGGTACCCCACCCCTCATGCCAGCCCAGAGCCCCCCTCATTTCGGCCCTGTGCACCCCCCCCCCCCCATTGGAGCCTGATGCTCCCTCCCCCATGTCAACTCAGTGCCCCCCCCCCCATTGTGGCCCTGTGCTCCCCTCATTTTAGGCCGGTGCCCCCCCGTCAGCCCTATGCTCCCCTCATTTCTGCCCAGTGCCCCACTCCCCCATGTCAGCCCTGGGCTCCCCTCATTTCTGCCCAGTGCCCCACTCCCCCATGTCAGCCCTGTGCTCCCCTCATTTCAGCCCGGTGCCCCACTCCCCATTGCAGCCCTATGCTCCCCTCATTTCAGACTGGTGCCCCCCCCCCCATATCAGCCCTGTGCTCCCCTCATTTCAACCCAGAGCACCCTAATATACCCCTCCCATGTCAACCCTGCACTCTTCCCCTCCAGGTCAGCCCCATGTACACCTCATGATAACGCTGTGCTTTCTCCCCCCAAAGCACCCCATCTCAATATGTTATAAATTGCATTGCAGTTCAGTGAGTAAAATAAGTATTTGATCCCCAAGCAAAGCATGACTTAGTAGTTGGTGGAGAAACCCTTGTTGGCAAGCGCAGAGTTCAGACGTTTCCTGTAGTGTAGTTGGTTACCAGGTTTGCCCACATCTCAGGGAGAATTTTGGTCCACTCTTCTTTATAGATCTTCTCTCAGTCCTTAAGGATTCTTGGCTGTCGCTTGGCAACTCAAAGTTTCAGCTCCCTCCATACATTTTCTATAGGATTAAGGTCTGGAGACTGGCTTGAGCCTCTCCTTTGTTGCCTTGGCGGTATATTTTGGGTCATTGTCATGCTGGAAGACCCATCTATGACCCATCTTCACTGTTCTGGCTGAGGGAAGAAGGTTCTCATCCAAGATTTTACAATACATGGCCCCGTCCATTGGCCCCTCACTGCAGCAAAGTCAGCCTATACCTTTAGCAGAGAAACAGCCCCAAAGCATGTTTCCACCTCCGTGCTTGACTGTAGGGATGGTGTTCTTAGGGTCATAGTCAGCATTTTTCTTCCTCCAAACATGGCAAATCAAGTTAACGCAAAAGAGCTCAATTTTGTTCTTATCTGACCACAGCACCTTCTCCAAATCATTTAGCTGTTCATTGGCAAACTTTGGATGGGCAGTACATGTGCCTTCTTCAGGAGGAGGAGGACCTTGCGGGCGCGGCAGGATTTCAATCCATGGCTGTGTATTGTGTTACTAATAGTGATCCCAACAATCCCAGAGAAAGCCGGAAGCCTAGTTCAACTTGTGGTCACCACACTGGGAAGTAGATCTTTATTGATGTAGGTCCTATGGATAGTCTTCACAATCTACCCTGTGATAGATCCAGTAGAGGCTGATTTTCCACAATTGTTCCTTGGAGGGAAAAGAAAGAGGTTCTGATTGAGACTTGGGCTTCAAGAGACCTTTCATACAACTAGAGGATGAATGTGATTAGGATTAGTCCAGAGAGCAGGACAAAAGGAAGGTAACCACTCTTGGTTTATGTAAGAAGATACCACTTGGAAGACAGAAACTTTGTCGGGGGGGGGATGTTTTCTTACAATCCAAACTCTACTGTATAGGATCCTTCTTGATTTTATGGCTACAAGGAATGCAGCTTGGTCAAATCCAATAAGAATTTTGGAAGTCAATGGAATATCTTTTTCTGGGAGTCCTGCGAGAGACACAGGGAATAGTTTACTGTTGGTTTATATTGCCACCTACAGGTAAATTAGACACTGGCAAACCAAAAAAAAAAAAATAATGGTTGAACAACCCTAGCTAACCCCTCTGCATGCCTCAGTTTTGTTGCAAAATATCCTGTGTCCATTGAGGTAAACTAGTCCTTGCCTATCAGGTCTAGAAACAGTCAAACAAAGCACTAACAGCCCCACTAAAAAAAAAAACACCAGAAAACTGGAGATTACTGGCCAAAGAACCTCACCTCAAGCTGGCATCAGATGAGGCCTAAACATTCACCTGATAGAAATTTAAGAATGTGTAAACAGAAGCCCAGGTTTCAGCCTTCTAAATCTGGGAAACAGTAGCCTGATGTTGAAGAGTCCAAGTGGCACTCACAGGTCTTAAGAGTTTCCCTAAAGTGATATTAAAAAAACAAACATGTCAATGGTTTTGCACAGAGCAGCCCTGATCCTACTCTTCTTAAGTACCCCATTGGTGCTCCTGGCCCTTACCTTCTGCCGCGTGCCCCTAGCAGCTTGCTATGGGAACACCTGAGCAGGCTCATTCCAGAGCTTCTGCTGCTGCCTGTTCACAAACAGTGCAGCTTGGTCCCGCCCCTGCTCTCTCCTCATTGGCTTACTGGCTGTGATTGACCTGCTGTTGTCTCAGCCAAAGAGGAGGGAGTAACTCAGGAGAGACACTGCTCTTGTGCTCACTCACAGAATGAAGGTTAAAAAAAAAAAAAACCTTGAGCCTTTACAACCATTTTAAGTGAAAAAGGAGGGACCCTATCCTTAAGGCCATGAGCTTAGATAATGGTTTTTCTGAGCTACCAGGAAATGGTGGTTTGTCTTTATAGGGGACCATCCAGGATGACAAAGATAGTCTCTCTGAAGGACACCGTGGCTGTAAGATAAATGCAACCCCAAACTTTGTCTAGACAATGGAGGAAAAGTTTCTGATAAACCTGGAGCTGAACTGAGGGACAGAAGAACAATGTCTTTGGTGAAGGGAAATGCCAAAGTACCATGGGTAAGAAGGAAGTTCGAAGCCTCAACACCACCTTGTCCTTGTGTAAAAATAGAGACGGATCTTTGCAGGTCAAGGCCGCCACCTCAGACACTTTCCTTGCAGAGGTGATGGTATAAAAAAAAAAAAAAAAAAAGCCTTATAGGTAAGAGTAGAGAGAGTAATAGCCCTCATGGAGGAACTAACAGGGGGAGCCATGTGGGAGACACGTGGGAGACACCTTGAATGAAGGTTTTGATAAGGGAATGGGAAGCTAATGGTCTCTGGAACAAATATTGCAAACACGAAGACCTGACCCTTAATAGTACTATAGGCTAAATGCTGATCTCCTGGGGTTGAAACCTCTGACCTTGCACCAATAGAATTATGCCTCCCATGAACAGTGAAATACCTTGTGAGAAAAAGCCTTCTTAGTTTTTAGCTTTGTGAGAATGACCGATTCAGAAAGGCCTCTGTCCCTCAGAATATGGTCTGCAACAGACATGCTATTAAAGTCAGTGACTGGGAAGCAGGATAGTTAAGTTCTTGAGACAGAAAATCAAGATGATTTGATAGAGCCCATGGTACCATCTGCCAGGAGTCTTCTTAAGTCAGAGTACCAGAACCTGAGGCAAATCTGGAGCTATGCGGATCACCAAAATGCCCTTGATCTTGATCCTGTGAAGCAGATAACGGAGTTCCAGAGGCGGAAAGGAATAGATCAGTGCGCACAGACCCCACAAAGTATCCGCTTCCTCTTCTAGAGGCAAACCTGTCCAGTTTGTTGTGAACCTGGGACCAGAAGGTCCACATCCAGCATTTTCCACTTGTGAGACAGGTCTTGGACTGCCTCCAGGTATACAGAACCACTCCCCCGAATACAGACATTGCTGGCTGAGGAAATATGCCTGCCAAGAGTCTTCACCTAGAATTTACACAATGGATAAGGCTGGAATGTGAAGTGCTGTTGAGGAGAGGATCTGCCCCATCTTTCATCATGTAGGATATGTGGCAGGGCACGTCCGTGGAAGATACCGTGGAAGAATAGCAGCCAGTGGTGGATGGTAAATTGTAAAACCGGTACTGAGCAGCACTTAAGCATGGAAGCAGACACAGTATGGAGGAAGATGAGATGGAAATACTGCCCTTAGAAGCACCTTCCTAAGTTCAACTTTAATAAAAGCGGTTACGAACACAGTGTAGCAGTGTAAAACAGGCTCCTAGTAATCCATCATTGCTTAGTGCAGTGTTTTTCAACCTTTTTTGTGCAAAGGCACACTTTTTTCATGAAAAAAATCACGAGGCACACCACCATTAGAAAATGTTAAAAAAATTTACCTCTGTGCCTATATTGACTATATATAAAGTAATTCTCTTGAATAGGAATCAAACACAAAGAAATTATTTTATAATTACTTTATTATGAAATAATAAAGTATTTTATAATTGGACCCGGGGGCCGGACCAAGAGTAGATGAATGATGTGTATGTGTCATCCATAGTAAGTATAGTAATATTCCCCCATAGTAAGCATAGTAATTAATCCCCCATATAGTAATTCATCCTCCATATAGTAATTCATCCCCCATAGTAATTCATCCCTCATATAGTATTTCATCCCCCCATATAGTATTTCATCCCCCCATATAGTATTTCATCCCCCCATATAGTATTTCATCCCTCATATAGTAATTCATCCCTCATATAGTATTTCATCCCTCATATAGTATTTCATCCCTCATATAGTATTTCATCCCCCATATAGTATTTCATCCCCTCATATAGTATTTCATCCCTCATATAGTATTTCATCCCCCCATATAGTATTTCATCCCTCATACAGTAATTCATCCCTCATATAGTAATTCATCCCCCATATAGTATTTCATCCCTCATATAGTATTTCATCCCCCCATATAGTATTTCATCCCTCATATAGTAATTCATCCCCCCATATAGTATTTCATCCCCCCATATAGTATTTCATCCCTCATATAGTAATTCATCCCTGATATAGTAATTCATCCCCCATATAGTATTTCATCCCCCCATATAGTATTTCATCCCTCATAAAGTAATTCATCCCTCATATAGTATTTCATCCCCCACAGTACTATTCCCCCCCCCCCCTTCTAGTAAGCCAAGTCCCCCGTGTCAATTCACTTACCTTTTGCGTTCCTCTCGCTGTCTTCCCGCGCCGTTCGGGTCTTCAGGGCGGACTGTGAGAGGAGCCTAGCTCCCCTCCCCTCACGTTCGGCACGCTGCCCCGCCTACACACATCCTGACAGCCACATCCGCAAGCCGGATTAAAAGGTCCGCGCGGACTTTTGGGGCTGCCAACCGAGAGGAGGCAGGGGAGCGGCCGACCGAGAGGAGGGAGGGGAGCAGGCGCCCGGCACACAGAAGAGCCGCATTAGACTGGGTAAAGAGCCGCATGTGGCTCGCGAGCCGCGGCTTGCCGACCACTGAATCATTAGATTCTAATGATTGGTCTATTTGTGAGCCGAAGCCACATGTTACAGATGAAATTGGAATTTTTCCCACGGCACACCAGACAATATCTCACGGCACACTAGTGTGCCGCGGCACAGTGGTTGAAAAACGCTGGCTTAGTGGATAGAGCCCCGCAAATGACGGATTACTAAGAGCCTGCTTCACTCTGCTACACTAAGTGTTTTTAACCGCTTTTATTAAAGTTGAACTTGGAAATACTACCCTTAGAAGCACCTTCCTGTCTCATCTTCCTATCTCTTCTCACAGCATGGCTTCTGATTTCTCCCTGATCATTGCTGTATGCCACTGACATGGCATTGTCCAACTGAATCTGGTTTGGAAGACCCTCCAGTTGGACAGTCCTGCACTGCAAAGTTAAATTGCCTGAATCTCCAGGATGTTGATCAGAAGAGGACATTCCATTGATGCCCAAGCTGCCTGCAGGAACAGATTACTTAAGATTCCTCTTCAGCCGAACAGGCTGTCATCCATCCTGAGGACCTTTCAAAAGATGGAAAGAAAAGAAAGAACTTCTAAACACCAGAAAATAATTTGAGTCGCCAGGAACAGATGATGATGTTAGATGAATCTGTCTGTCCAGACCCTGGACTTGCTTGTCTCATGATGAGAGAATGTTGTGGTGTAGGGGTCTGGGGTAGAACTGGGCATATGGGACTGCCTCAAATGAGGCTATTATAAGCCCCAAGACTCTTATACAAAAGCTAAGAGTCGGACAACTTCTGTATTTAAAAGCTCGTCTGGAAAATGGAGCATTTAAATCATTTTCTCCTAGGGAAAAAAAAACCAATGGCTTGATCTGTGTCTAGATCTAGACCCAGACACTCCAAGTAATGAGTCAGTTCCAGTGCAGGTTCCTGCCGTTCAGGATCCATCCAAACCTCTGCACATTCTGTACTGTCAAAAGCTACACCATCCACTAGAGCGTACGCTGAATGTTCCCTCAGCAGGTTATCTAGGTAACACAAATTTGGAATGCCCAAGAGCACAACAAGGCTGGTACTGGGGCCAACTCACTGGTAAACACCTGAGGTGCAGAGAAACACCCAAAAGGCAGGGTCACAAAACTAAAAAAGTGTAGAGGACCTACAGCAAATGTTAGAAATTGCTGATGTGCTTGGGAAGATAGGGACATGCAGGTGTGCATTCTTGTTGTGCACAGAAGCTAAAAACTCTGCCTGATGAAGGGCAGATATGAAAGACTTGGTGGATTTCATGTAGAGTTAGCCCCTTATAGGCCACTGGTAATAGCCAGTTCTTAACTAATAGTACAGAGGCTACCCATCCCCACAAACACCAGTCCACTCATACCAGCCCCAGTAACTCACTCTAGGGGATGTCGTTTTGGTATTTATTGCTTGAAGAACTTTAGGAGGGGAGTTATTGCTTTAGAACAGGAGAGGGATTAGGACATGGGATACTCCAAAAGGCTTGAACAGTAACAGGACGGCACTTATCTCTAGGCTCCCCCTCCAGGATTCTGCTGAGGACAGGAGAGTGGCCAGTATTCCAAGACCCTATGGTAGCTGTCTCAGTACATACCTCTAGCACCTACATCCCCCCACAGTCACCAGGAATCAATTCAGGGTCATCATCACAGGTCTACAGGATTAGCTGCACATCATCCAGCTTCCTCTGGATACAGTCCAGTGCAGGAGACAAATTCTTCTCAAGACCAGATCCCTTTTGGAGAAGTCGCCAGCCAAAAAGATTGCTTCAGGATCTCAGCTCTGCCACAGCTGAGGCCTCAAAGAACAGCTTCATAGTCCACAGGATGACTCAGGGGGCAACACTATCCCCTACCCCTCCCTCAGGCTTGGAATCCTTCTGGGGAAGAAAAAAAACAACCTCTCCAGCCCCATTCTTCTCCCCACAAACTTCTCTAGAGCTGGTCATTTGAATCTCTCTATGTTCTTGAAGCGTCTTCCAGAGCAGGGGAGAGCAATCAAACTCCCAGCCTGTGAAACCCTGACAGACAAGAACAACTACTGCTCCTTTGACTACAAAAGGAGGAAAAAGCTAAATTTACCTAGCATGCTACGCTAGGAGGGCCTGAATGAAAATATTTAGGGTTTTGTATTTCAATGGTTTTTATTAACTTTTGTAAACAATTTAACAAGAAGGATTAAAGAAAAACACGCCCATTCAGGGGCTATCAATTGTACATTAAAAAATAAAGAGAACAGTACTGTAACGCCCAACAATGCAAGAGGCACGCCCACGTAGGGCCCATCAATAGCACATTAAATACAGAGACAGTGATATAACACCAACAAAAATTTCCAACCAAAAAGGCAAATATCTGTCGTCTCACATAATCAAACAGAAAAGAAAGAGGGGAAAAAAAAAGAAAAAAAAAAAGAAGAAGAGTAAAGAAGGAAGAAGAAAACAAGACCAGAAGCATGGATCCGGGAACGCATTTACCATACAGCGTCATAAACCCAGACTAGTTGGGGGGGAGCATGGGAAGAGCATGTCAATGACGGCTCCCATATTTTCAAAAAATTTTCGTTGGGAGTCATTACAGATACTTGACATCTGTTCATTGAGCATCAGAGTGGTCATACGGTCCCGCACCCAAAGAGGGACAGACGGGCTCTTCCATGCCTGGGCAATTGTTCTAGTGGCTGACAAACAGATAGGAAGCCAGCTTCTGCTGATGAGCCAACAGACCCGGTATGGGACAATGAATCAAAGCACACCGAGCCTCTCGGCATATGGAGAGATGGAACAAGGTGTAAAGAAGGTCAAATACACGAGACCAAAAACAAATCAGTCTCGGGCATGACCACCATATATTCAACACATCTCCATGATGGCCACAACCCCGAAAGCAGCAATCACTATAGGCAGGGTTCGCCTGGGCTATACGACCTGGGACCCAATACCAAAGAAACAGTACTTTGTAGCTAAATGTTCATTTAATACAGCCACGCTGGAGGCAGCATACAAAACTACCAGGCCTTATTCCAGTCCTCCAGATCCACGACCGCCCCCAAGTCATGCTCCCGCTGGACAACATATGATAGAGAATTATGCATTGAGCGCCTATTCAAGGATGCATAGAGTAGGGAAACAAGACCCGGGGCGCCCAGATGCTGTTGGCAAAGCTGTTCAAAGGCTGATTTCTGATATGGAAAAGGTGGAAGTGCCATGCAATGAGGTTAACCAGTGCTGCAATTGAAGGTAACAGAGAAATTCTGCCTGAGGGATATCCCATGATTCCCGAAGAGTTTCAGGTGGGGAAGGATCGAGAAGTCAAAAAAGTGTTGCACCTGCGAAAAACCATTGGCCACTCACCAAGACAATGCCCCTGGCTGATCTAAACCTGGCAGAAAAAGAGGATTGATAATTGGAAGCAAGGGCAGAAAGTGTGACATCAAGCCACTAGAGTAATGTACCGAATCCCACACTCATAGGCCATGGAGCAATATGGGACTCAATGTCCTCGGGCATTGGGCCGGGGGGAGCCATACAAGCGTCAATGTCGCAATGGGGGCACAGTTAGGCAGTTCCAAAAGGACCCAGAGAGGGACATCAGAGGAAGCGTGCAACATAGGGGGACAATCTGGCTCGCTTGGTAATACTTAGCTACATTAGACACCCCAAGACCTCCCTGCAGTCTGTGGGTGAAAAGCGTGTTTCTGGAGACTCTGGGGCGTCTGTCAGCCCAGATAAATTGCATAATCCTCATCTGAAGTAACTGGAGAAAATGAGGAGGAACCCACACTGGGAGGGTGCAAAAATAATACAATTTAGGCAGGATAGTAATTTTCACCGAATTAACCCGTCCAATCCAGGACAGGTGTGGGAATTGCCAAAACTGCATAAGAGAGGACACAGAGCGAAGCAATGGATAATAATTTGCAGCAAACAAAGAGCCATAGGTGGGGGTCAGGTGAATGCCCAAGTATTCCAGGGAAGAGAAAGTCCATTTGTAAGGGAAGTGAGAATGCAGGCATGAAACCAAATCTGAGACCAAAGTGATATTGAGAGCGACAGTCTTATCTAAATACAGAGACCCGAAATCAACGAAAAACGTGCAAGGACCCATTGTAAGTTTGAGAACATCGTCAACAGATTAGTGAGAGTCAAGAGGGCATCATCCGCAAAAAAGTTCAAGTTCAATACCTGTCCGCATAAGGGACACCCGATATATTACAATCCACCCAGAGCGCCAAAGCCAGCGGCTCAAGCGCCAGGACAAAGAGCGCCGGAGACAAGGGGCATCCCTGTCTCGTTACTCGCCAAATGGGAAAGGGATCTGAAAAATACCCCGCATACTTAACCGAAGCCAAGGGGGAAGAATACAAGGCCTGGATCCAAGAAAGGATAGAATCCCCAGAAGGGACAGCAAAAACCGCAGATATTCCCAGGATAGGGAATCAAAAGCTTTGTATATATCTAAAGACAATAGAAATCCCGGAATTTTGCGCTCTTGTAGAAGGTGTATAAGGTGAACTACTTTACGAACATTATCACCCGCCTGCCTCCCAGGGACGAATCCCACTTGGTCCCTGTGGACCAGAGTACGCAAATATTTATTTATACGAAGACTGAGAATCTTGCCCAGTATCTTCAGATCCTCATTAAAAAGACAAATGGGCTGAACGGCTTGTGGTTCCTGGACGTCTTCCGTTGTCTTAGGAACCATTGAGATACGAGCTCTAAACACTTCTGGAGAAGGCAAAGAACCCTGTCGCAATAAATTAAAATAACCAGCCAAAAAGGGTGCCAACAGGATTGCAAATTTCTTGTAATAGAGACCTGAAAAACTGCCAGGACCTGGGGCTGCGGTGGACCGTAAAGATTTGATAGCATGAAGCACTTCTGATACCGTTACACCTGCATTAAGGGCCACCCGCACCACTTCGGACAATCCAGAGAGTCTTAGATCTTGAAAGAACGCTTCCACCTAAGCTACAGGAAAGGGATCTGGTTTGGCATATACAGTCATGGCCGAAATTGTTGGCACCCTTGATATTTCTCCAGGAAATCATGTATTTCTCACGAAACGTATTGCATTAACACATGTTTTGCTATACACATGTTTATTCCCTTTGTGTGTATTGGGACAAAACAAAAAAAGGGAGGAAAGAAAGCAAATTCGACATAATGTCACACAAACCTCCAAAAATGGGCTGGACAAAAGTATTGGCACCCTTTCACAACTGCGGATAAATAAGAATGTTACAAGCATGTGATGCTCCTGTAAACTCACCTGGGGCAAGTAACAGGTGTGGGCAATATAGAAATCACACCTGAAAGCAGATAAAAAGGAGAGACGTTCACTTAACCTTTGCATTGTGTGTCTGTCTGTGCCACACTAAGCATGGACAACAGAAAGAGGAGACGAGAACTGTCTGAGGACCTGAGAACCAAAATTGTGGCAAAATATCAACAATCTCAAGGTTACAAGTCCATCTCCAGAGAACTAGATTTGCCTTTGTCCACAGTGCGCAACATTATCAAGAAGTTTGCAACCCATGGCACTGTAGCTAATCTCCCTGGTCGTGGACGGATGAGGAAAATTGATGAAAGATTGCAACGCAGAATAGTCCGGATGGTGGATAAGCAGCCCCAAACATGTTCCAAAGACATTCAAGCTGTCCTGCAGGCTCAGGGAGCATCAGTGTCAGCGCGAACTATCCGTCGACATTTAAATGAAATGAAACGCTATGGCAGGAGACCCAGGAGGACCCCACTGCTGACACAGAGACATAAAAAAGCAAGACTACAGTTTGCCAAAATGTACTTGAGTAAGCCAAAAGCCTTCTGGGAAAACGTCTTGTGGACAGATGAGACCAAGATAGAGCTTTTCGGTAAAGCACATCATTCTACTGTTTACCGAAAACGGAATGAGGCCTACAAAGAACAAAACACAGTACCTACGGTAAAATATGGTGGAGGTTCAATGATGTTTTGGGGTTGTTTTGCTGCCTCTGGCACTGGGTGCCTTGACTGTGTGCAAGGCATCATGAAATCTGAGGATTACCAAAGGATTTTGGGTCGCACTGTAGGGCCCAGTGTCAGAAAGCTGGGTTTGCGTCCAAGATCCTGGGTCTTCCAGCAGGACAATGACCCCAAACATACGTCAAAAAGCACTCAGAAATGGATGGCAAAGAAGCGCTGGAGAGTTCTGAAGTGGCCAGCAATGAGCCCAGATCTAAATCCCATTGAACACCTGTGGAGAGATCTTAAAATTGCTGTTGGGAAAAGGTGTCCTTCCAATAAGAGAGACCTGGAGCTGTTTGCAAAGGAAGAGTGGTCCAAAATTCCGGGTGAGAGGTGTCAGAAGCTTATTGATGGTTATAGGAAGCGACTGATTTCAGTTATGTTTTCCAAAGGGTGTGCAACCAAATATTAAGTTAAGGGTGCCAATACTTTTGTCCAGCCCATTTTTGGGGTTTTGTGTGACATTATGTCATATTTGCTTTTCTGCCTCTGTTTTATATTTGTTCCAATACATACAAAGGGAATAAACATGTGTATAGCAAAACATGTGTTAATGCAATACCTTTTTTGTGTGAAATACTTGATTTTCAGGAAAAATATCAAGGGTGCCAACAATTTCGGCCATGACTGTAAGTGTGAAAGGAAGTCCGCAAAATGAGAGATGACCTGCTGGAGATTGGAGGTGTAGCCCCCCGCAGGGAGCCGCAACCGGACCAGTTTATGGGGTTTCCCCACGGAATTGAGTTTCCTAGCCAGTATCGGACCCAATTTATTAGCACAGGTATAAAATTTATGTTTGGTCCAATGCAGGGCCCCGTTCAGCCTCCAAAGAAGCAAGTAAGTCCAATTCTGCCGCCAGACCGTTCCACGTTTGTTTATGGGCCGAGGACGGGTGCGACTTCCAATGAGCATCCACAGAGGCCAGCAGAGAATGAAGGTCCAAAAGACAACGCTCCAGCTCCCGAACCACAGCCAGCTGTATAATTTGACCCTGCACTGTAGCTTTTATGCGCCTCCCACGGGGCACTGCCGAAGAAACCGATCCCAAGTTCTCCGTAAAGTACATTTGTATGGAAGATTCAATTTACTGGCAAGTGGCCTGGGTGGTCAATAAAGACTCGTTAATGCGCCAGTGAAAAGGGCGCTGTGTCAACCCCGAAAGTGTAAGAAGTAGAACCAGGGGATCATGGTCTGAGAGAGCGCATGCGTTCCTCCTGCACTAAGTCGTGAGAAGGGGCCACCCCTCGAGCATAGTGCCTATCTAGAGCAGAATCTAAGGTAACATTTGAATCCCCCAAAAGAAGGCGGCGGCTCT
Organism: Staurois parvus; assembly: GCF_062004578.1. Classification (NCBI taxonomy): domain Eukaryota; kingdom Metazoa; phylum Chordata; class Amphibia; order Anura; family Ranidae; genus Staurois; species Staurois parvus. Next base: position 44,207 of record NW_028319101.1, read on the forward strand.
TGGAGTGTCGGGAAATGTTAGTACAAAGATGTGAGAAGAATTTGTGCTGAAAGCGATTGGGAGCGTAATAAGAAACAAAGGTGACCTCCTGATCCCAGAGAGTACCCTGCAGGAGCAAGTACCTGTCTGTGGGGTCCGCTACATTTCGAGCACAGGTAAAAGGGAGATTGCGTTTACAGGCTATAAGAACACCCCGTCATTTCTCAGGAGCAGAGGCCATGTAGAAGGTGGGATAATGAGTTGAAAGATACCGTGGGGTGGAGGACTAGGAAAACCTGGTTTTCTGCAAGCATACCACGCCAATTTATTGCGATTTGAGCTTATGAAAAAAACTTTAGACCGCTTCTGAGGCAAATTAAAGCCTTGGATATTTTGTGAATGTACTTTCAAAGGGGGCAAAGCCATGGTGAGATCGGCATAATCCACAAAAAACAGAAAAAAAGAGAAGACAGGAAAAACAAAGAGAAAGGAAACAGTATGTACAATGGCATAGCCATATCAAACCTATGGCAAAATGCATCCTACACTCAAAGGATACCAGTTGGGGGTGGCTCTACCACCGAACACATGGCTGCAAATTAATACATCAAAAACATAGGCCCCCAGGGGGCAAGGAGGCAACAAACATAACATAAAAAAGGTACCCACATTAATAAAGTCCCCAGGAAGTGGGTCCTACCGATGGAAACCCCCTCCTGGAGGCCCAGCCAAGCTAGGGTGACCAGCCCCCTACATGGAGAGGACTACAGACCGCTATGGAACCCAAAACCACAGCCCAGATGGTCTCCCGCCCCAGCACGGCCAAAACCCTAGAACCGAACAAGGGCCCACTTGAGCCATTCGCCCCCCCTAGAGCCCGAGGGACTCATCGGCCCGTTCCACCAACATGAACCCAACCACTAGCCGAGACCCATGACATTCGACACTGGCAAAAAGTCACAGACCACAAGTCCAGGCGGGACCCCCCTCCCACAGACAGAACCCTAAGGGGGTCAGCTGGGCAGGGCTCAATCACATAACATCATCAGTATAGGGAAAGCCTAAAAGGCCAAACTCATGGTCCCGTCAAAAGGATGCAACAGTGAAGCACAATGGAGGAAGTCCCAGATACAAGTTAATTCCAGTGAAGAACAGGTTGGATTCTATCGTAGGGGGGTTCGGGGAAGGGCTCTCATTTGGTTGGATTCCTACTCCCAGAGGCGGCCCAGATGAGGCGGCTCTGCTTGAGATCCAGATGAATGCGTCGTACTCTGCACAGTGCCTCCGGTGGGATAAGATGCAAGGATTCTAGAAGAGAATGGGCTTCCTCCGGCGTGGCAACGGCCTTGGTAATCGAAGGTGAGGCGGAACGGAAAGCCCCATGCGTACTTAATTCTGTGATTTACCAGGACTGAGGTGAAGGACTTCAACTGGCGGCGCTTCTGCAGAGTGATCTGGGAGAGGTACAAGAAGAGCCGATAACTATGCCCCTGGAAACTGAGGACTTTGTTGTTCCTGGCCACCAAGAGAATGGTTTCCTTAGTGCGGTAATAGGTGAATTTGATAATGTCTCTTGGAGGCCCCTCCAGCCATTTGGGACCCAATGCACAGTGTATGCGGTCAAATTCGAGGCGGTCAATGGGAATGGCAGGGGTCATTTCCTGAAAGAGCAGTAGCGGTTGAGGTGAGATCCACGATGGATTCCGGAATACCCGTGGCGAGAGCGGTTCTCAAAATCTTCAATCCGGAGCAGCCCGTCCGCCAATTCTTTCTTAAGGTCACACAGATCCGGTTCATGGCTTTCAAGAACCGTGGCCGCAGCATCCATTTTATCCTCCAGATCGTTCGTCTGGTTGCCCAGCTTGCTAATTTCTCATGAGAAGCTTTCTGCCAGTTTGCAAGTAGCGAAGAACAACTCATTCTGCAGCATCAACTTGAAGCGATCCAAGAGCGCAGCATCTTGTAGGGTCAGTGCAGGGGATTGCAGGGGTGCCCCTGGCTCAGTGCCCATCTCATCTGTGGGATCCGGTATACCCATGGGCTTCGGTATACCCATGGGCTTCGGTGGCGGGCCTGAAATCGAGGTCAGGGATCCAGTTGCAGCCTCCGGTAGGTAGGCCACATATCCGGTGCGGCCTGGCGAGTGCTGGAGGCTTGTACGGCCCCCGTTTTTTCCCCATCAGGGCGGCTGGGGAGGCAGTGACCCGGGGAGGGTCAGTGGGTAGCTGGCTGACCCCCGCGAGCCGACAAATTGACCGATGTGCTCGGTGGGCGAGGAGTGCTCCTACCGAGTGGCCATCATGGGTGCTGCTCACGAGCGCCCCCATATTTAGGGCTTTGAGATCCAGGAACAGGTAAATGCTCCTTGGTTTTGGACCGGTGAACAGGTTGGAGTAAAACTACTGAAAACCATTCTGGAACAGGGCGTCATTGGCAGAAGACCCACAAGGGCTAGCTGGAGTTCTGCTAATCTGTGCAATGACATGGGGAGGTTGGAAGTAATGAACCGAGAAATGGTCTGGGAGCAAAACTTAAATCCCCTGGAAACCACTTCCTGTACCCAAGCTGTCCAAGTGTGTCAACAAAGGTTAGCAGACACCTCCACCCCCACTTTGAAAAGTGGAGAGTGCACCTTTATGTAGATTATTTTTCTGAAGGTTTGGTAGTCTTGGAGTTTAAGATCTAAGAAATAGACTTTTCTTCACCAGCAAGGGATAAGCTTTCCTTGAATGAGCCTTGGGATTCCTCAGCTGTTTATAATGGGTGCTTTTGCCGTTCCTGGCATCTTTGATGGTATCCAGAGCAGATACAAACAGATGTTGTTCAATGAAGGTCATGTGGAGAGGCGGAGGGCACTTCAAAGCTATGGTAAGGAAAGACCAATCCAGATAGCGGTGGACCAGCCCAATCAGTGGTATAACAAAAAAAGTGAGTGAGACTCTTCCCAGAGGAGCTGAAGAAAAGACATTAATCCTGCTAGGACACTAGCAAAATGGAGGCATGCTGGTAGTAGTAGTTATCCTAACAGTGTGTTTTTTTTTTGTTTGCCAGTGTCCAATCCTCAGATAGGTGGCAACATAACCCAACAGTTGATGGGATCCTGTGTCCCTCAATGGACAAAAAAAATCCCATTTCAGGAACAAAGACCTGCTTAGTGGTTAGCAACACAATAATATGGCACAAAAAAAATATGAGTATACTCTACACAGAACTGCCCCCCCACAATGAAGAGCAGTCTGAAGCTGGCCATACATGTATACATTTTCATTTAAGTATTTTCGTTTCAAGAATATTTGTTTCAGCAGTGATGGGAAAAATCGAAGGGGCAGGAAGAAAAACTTCTCAAAGGAATTTTCAGCCAGTGTATGTGGTTATCGTTCAAAAATTACATTCATTTTAAAATCAAAAGACAATTTATGAACAACATTCATCCATTCATCGAATGTTCAAAGAATTTTCATACGACTTTTCTTACAAATATTCTCATCAGAAAATCTACAGGTGTATGTCCAGCTTTATTATGGGTAAAAATCCAAGAAATAAAGTCCACATAAAGTTCATAAAATCAGGCTGGTATTGATATATTTTTGCATTCTTGCTGGCGTCTCCACCTGAGATAGGAACATGTCTCTTAAAACACAAAAAGTGAACAAAAAAAAAAACTCCAAATACATGCTTGTAGGTGAATTGGATCCTATCTAAATTGGCTCTAGTACACAGCTCAAAAACTTTGAAAGCAGATCAGATCTCAATGGGGAAAAAATCTGCTGCTGGATCTCTATACTGACATGGACTGGGTGATGTGTTAGGAATGTAAAGATGCCCCACTGTTTATAGGAAATGAAAATGATCAACCTACAGAGGACTGAATTTAAAGACACCCCAAAAATCAAAAAAGATGCAGCAGGCTGGTCCATTTTGCTGAAATTTCATTGTAGCAACTCAGAATGGTCCTCAGTAGTTTGTATGGCCCCACGTGCTTTTATGGATGCCTGATGTTGGGGGAGGCTCCTAATGAGACAATGGATAGTGTCCTGGGGTATTTTCTCCCAGAACTGCACCAGGAGATCACTGAGCTCCTGAGGTGCAACCTGGCGGCGTCAGTTGGACCGGTACAGGATATCCCAGAGTTGTTCTATTGGATTTAGGTCAAGCGAGCGTGGGGGCCATTCAATGGTATCAATTCCTTCATCCTCCAGGAACTGCCTGCATACTCTCGCCACGAGGCCAGGCATTGTCATGCACCAGGAGGAACCCAGGACCCACTGCACCAGCGTAGGGTCTGACAATGGGTCCAAGGATTTCATCCTGATAGCTATAGGCAGTCAGGGTGCCATTGTCTAGCCTGTAGAGGTCTGTGTCCCCCCCCATGGATATGCCTCCCCAGACCATCACTGACCCACCACCAAACGGTCATGCTGAACGATGTTACAGGCAGCATAACGTTCTCCACGGCTTCTCCAGATCCTTTCACGTCTGTCACATGTGCTCAGGGTGAACCTGCTCTCATCTGTGAAAAGCACAGGACGCCAGTGGTGGACCTGCCAATTCTGGTGTTCAATGACAAATGCCAGTCCAGCTCTATGGTGCCAGGCAGTGAGCACAGGGCCTACTAGAGGCCACCCTCATGAAGTCTGTTTCTGATTGTTTGGTCAGAGACATTCACACCAGTGGCCTGCTGGAGGTCATTTTGTAGGGCTCTTGCAGGGCTCACCCTGTTCCTCCTTGCACAAAGGAGCAGATACCGGTCCTGCAGATGGGTTAAGGACCTTCTAAGCCCCTATCTAGTTCTCCTAGAGTAACTGCCAGTCTCCTGGAATCTCCTCCATGCTCTTGAGACTGTGCTGAGACACAGCAAACCTTCTGGCAATGGCACGTATTGATGTGCCATTCTGCAGGAGATGGACTGCCTGTGAAACCTCTGTAGGGTCCACGTATCACCTCATGCTACCAGTAATGACACTGACCCTAGCCAAATACAAAACAGAAAAGATGAGCAGGGAAAAACAATGGGGGTCGTCTCATTGTTGCCCATCTAGGGCACCAAAGCATCTGATACTGATTAACAACGCCCTCTGCTACTTAACTGACCAGATCAATATTCCAGTTTTTTTACTTGATGCTATACTCTGATTAAAAAGTATTCCTTTCATTTTTTTGAGCAGTGTATGAAAGATATGTTAGCCATTGCCTTTCAACAGCCATGCCACTAATATCAGTTGGGCTGGACATGAATGAGTACTGGCCTCTGGGGTAACATATTCGGTAGCAGAAGGAGAGGCAGTAGGTTCTATAGACAGGGCTTGTGCAGCCAAAGTGGAATTATTGCTATAACTGATCATCTCGTTCCACTGCCTTTCAATAAACTTGGCTATCAATAGGAAACATGTATGCAAGGCAAAAAGGAGACATGGGGAGTCCTGTGCATCTGTTGTCGATGCTTTTCAGCAAGAAGGTAGCAACAGAAAAAAATGGCAGTTTGCTATTTTGGAAGCAGATAAACCCCCTTTGGAATCCCAATCATTTCTTAGAAGTTAGACTAACAAAGACCTCCTGGAGAATTATCTAGAAAAATAGGTCTGCCTTCACAATATGGATGTCTGGGATTTACACTGCTGGTATATAGGTGGTGATTATTATGGCCTCCAGTTTCTAAAGAAAATAGTGGGAACCACCTTTCTTGTCGATCTGTAAATTTATTATTGCCTTTTCTCTGAGGTATACTGTATAGGACACAAAAGACTGCCCTGATCTCAGAATTTTAGACACTGTGTTCAGATCATGACAGGTCTGTCGAACTTCCGTCATCATTCCCTGGTAGTGAGCACCCCATCCTTGTAGAACAACATCCACTGTCATAGTTAGCCAAGATATTGGCCAAGGTAAGTGACAGATTTCTACTGTAGGTGTCCACCACCATAGATCCTGCTTCACAGCCAAACAGATCCAATTCTTCTGGAGCAAATTCAAAGACCATTAGTGAAGAAATCTGACTTCATGTGCCCCCGCACCAATTTCATCTTGGGAATTGTAAATATCAAGAGCACTGATGATCATTAACCCCTTGATGCCAACGTCACACAAATATGCGGCCTCACGGAACTAGGCTTTGTTCTGTGGGGCCGCATATTTGCGTACCTGTCTTTCTGCTGGGAGCACGCCGCGCTCCCAGCACAAGGACTGCGGTGTCACTGAGAGCCCTGGGTCCCGTTCTAACGATCGGGACCTAGGACTCCTGATTCCGGGTCACATGATCGCTGTGATAGCCTCTGATTGGCTATCACAGTCAGTGATCAGTCACTGTACAGCCCAGCCCTCTTTTTTTTTTCTCTCTATGAATGGAGGAGAGAGATGCATTGTATCTCTCTAACTCCTGGCACAGAGGGAAAAAAAAGAAAGAAATATTAAAAAATAAAAGAAAAAATACAGAGATCAAGGTTTGATCAGTGCCAGGGTAAGTGTTTGTGCCAAGGTCAGGGTCAAAGGTCAAGGCCAAAAAAGGTCAGGGTCAAAGATCAGGATTATAATTTTTTTTAATTTGGTGTCAGTGTGCTTTAGGTAAAAAAAACAAAATAAAAAATACAAAAACTAAAAATGTGCACTATTGTTTCTGGTCTGTATTACAGGTAAAAACAGCAAATAAATACACATATATGGTGTCGCTGCGATCGTCAAGAGCTGGAAAATGTATTTGGGATTCTTCTTTGGTGGTAGGTTATGGCAGTAAAAAGAAACACACAGCTACATTAAAATAAATGATTTTTTTTACTATTTTAGGCCAGTTTTCCTTTGATAATAAAAAAGAAATATCAGGAGATATCCATTACCATCAAATGAAAGCCCAATTTGTCCTGAAAAAAAAAAAAAGCGGTATAATCCACCTGGATGTACAAAGTAGTTGTGATGATATGTACGGTATTACTAACACGCGTCAACGTTGCAAAATTGTGCTTAGGCATTCAGACTTGTTTTTCCCTTAGGAGTGAAGGGGTTAAAGTCAGATTAGATACAAGAGGCCAGATGATTGGGATTTCTTTTTTTTTTATTGGTTTTGGCAACTCTTGCCTTTACAGTGTTGCATTGCGCTTTAAGGTAACTGAGCCTGTGACTGATGTTTGCTGAAATGTATGAGCCAGCTGAAGAGTGTCGGGGCTGGGGGGTCATGATATGTAATCTGCTCTCTGTCTTAGCTAAGCAGAAGAATGGAATGGGAAACATTCTCAAACCTTTTTTGCAGCCTTCCATCCTGTGCTGAAGAAATCCCAGAAGACGTGTTCCTTCCAGGCAACAGCAGTTCTCCGCAGAATACCGCCTGTGGGACTGGAAAGTGACCGGCTCGCTGTATCTTGCTCCTATAAATTCTGTACTTTTTAGTCACACAGCATAAATAACACCAAAATGTAAAAGAGATAAACGCTGGGAAACACTAGGTGGGTGCATTTAAGACAGCCAAATCATTTTGCTTCATTGACTTAATACAATACAGAAATAAATGCTGGAGGACGGTGGCCCGCAGGGACTCTGTCGGACAGCATTCCTGTGTACTTCTAGTTGTCACAGATTGTGAGCAGATTATACCAGCGGCCGTCGAATTGTACAGATGAGTGACTTACCTTCACTATTGTTATGTGTCAGGACGGCAAGGACACAATATTTACAGCGGATGACTTGCGCAGGCAAGAAGAGCACATCACCAAACAGATTTAAGCAAATGCTTCTCATTTATTCACAGTTCAGAAAAAAAAAAAAAAAAAAAGAGAATAAACACAGACTGAAAATAGAAAAGTTCCGGCACCCTGGGACAGGGTCAGACATTACAAGTGTTTTGTTAAGTGCAGCAAATGAGGAAAAGACTCAAATGGTTAAACTGTACAATAAATTAACAGCTATCTCATGGGAACATGTCCAATCCATGCTCATCACTACAGTAACAGCATGACCACATCTGAAGTCCCTGACTCTCCACTCCTGGCTCCTCATACAAACCAGTGACAAAAGGCCATCAGACTAGGGTCACACTGGCAGCCTGCAGGTAGCCCTGGAGGAACTGGAGCGCGTCGGCATTCAAACTTGTGCTAATCATCGAAGGGACCTGAGAAATGAAAGAAGACCTGCGTGTTATATTGTGTGAGCTCTTGTTTTAGTGCAGAACCCCTACTTAAATATACAATACACAAAAATATTCTGAGGACAGGAGCACACCAATTCACTGATCATCACTTACACAAAAAAGAACTACAATAGCAAAACCCAGACAACACTAGTCTATAGAAATCCCACTCAATGCCAAGAGGTCGCTGAAACAGCCAATACAATTTTGGAACAAAAAAGGTATGTGGTTCCAATAAAGAACTTATCCTTCTCTGTAAGGCATGGTTCACACCAATGCGTTTAGTGTTTTTGCAGAAATGCACTACAGTCCATTTAACATGGTTTCCTATGGGAAGCGTTCACATCTGTGAACTTCACCTCTGCAACATCTCCAAGATACGACCGTTCCTAACCCCGGACACCACTAAGCAACTTATTCCCTCCCTTGTTATATCACGCCTCAACTATTGTAACTCCCTCCTCATTGGCCAACCTCATCGCAGGCTATCCCCTCTTCAGTCTATCATGAATGCTGCTGCCAGGCTCATCCACCTTACTAACCGTTCTGTATCTGCCACCCCTCTCTGCCAATCCCTCCACTGGCCTGCCACCCCTCTCTGCCAATCCCTCCACTGGCCTGCCACCCCTCTCTGCCAATCCCTCCACTGGCCTGCCACCCCTCTCTGCCAATCCCTCCACTGGCCTCCACTCAGTGTCCTCCATCCCTCTCTGCCAATCCCTCCACTGGCCTCCACTCAGTGTCCTCCATCCCTCTCTGCCAATCCCTCCACTGGCCTCCACTCAGTGTCCTCCATCCCTCTCTGCCAATCCCTCCACTGGTCTCCACTCAGTGTCCTCCATCCCTCTCTGCCAATCCCTCCATTGGCTTCCCATTGCCCAATGGATAAAATTCAAAACACTAACAACGACATATAAAGCTATCCACAACACTGCCCCAATTTACATATCCGAACTTTTCTCTACATATCACCCAAACCGTACACTCCGCTCCTTGCAAGACCTCCTACTCTCTAGCTCCCTTGTCTCCTCCTCCCATGCTTGTCTTCAAGACTTCTCCAGGGCGTCACCCATCCTCTGGCACTCCCTACCCCAATCTATCAGACTATCACCTACTCTACTTACCTTTACTCGATCATTGAAAACCTCTCTCTTCAGGGAAGCCTATCCCGCCCTCTGCTAATACTGGTATCCTCTACGCTTCCAACCACTCCATCCCCCACAGTTTTACCTATTGTACCACTAGCCCCTCCCTCCTAGATTGTAAGCTCCAAGGAACAGGGTCCTAACCTCCCTCTTGTATTGAACTGTATTGTTACTGTATTGTCTTACACTATATTGTAAAGCGCTGAGCAAACCGTTGGCGCTATATAAATCCTGTATAATAATAAATAATCTGTGCTTTTTTGAGCCGCTGCTTTTTTGGAAAGGGTCAGGGACTTTTCTAAATTCAAAAAGCCGCGTGTTTGCTACAATAGAATTCAAATGGAGATGCTGCTGAAATGCATGTACTGCAATTTTGCCGTGTCTTGCGTTTTTATTCTGCTGAGCAACAAAAACATTTCCTCTTTAACAAACAATAAATGCAATACATGGTAAAAACGTGTGTGTAAAAAACGCAAAGCGAAATGCCAAAAGCATTGCAAAAAAATGGATCAAGAGCAAACTGCATTGGTGTGATCGAGGCATAAGGGGAACAGAAGAAGCCATGTGTTTGTTTGCAACCTGTGTGCCATGAGTAGCTTATATGTCCTTCATATCTCTGGATAATGAATTCCGGCCTCTGAGGTCTATGAGACTCACCCGTCTGGGACAGGCTGTAGACAGCTTGTGAAGAGACTGTGCCAGGAGGATCTTGGGATTATTAACCATTTCTCCAATCGGATCATGCTCTTTCTTGCCTGCAAATGCCAGTTGGGAAAAGGCAGTCTGGTAGCCGGGAGTGTCCTCTATGTCAATGAAATGTTCATCATCTGGAATGGTGTCATCTTCAGGCAACTCAAACAGGCCAATCAGAGCCTGCAGCAGAGGCGTCCTGGGAAGGAATAAATTGATGACCTAAGAACATATTACCCAGAATCATAGACATGGGAAGTAATCAGACAACAGAGACTAGATTTTCTCCAGGAAGAGGTGGCCATCTTACCAGAGCTTTGTGTAGTCTGTATCCATCATGGCGGGACATTCCGTTAAGACTTTTGTAAGCCCAACAGCACAAATCTTCTTCTCTATGGGGCCTGATACTTTCTGGATTTCAGGAATTATAATCTTCTCCACCACCATACCAAACATCCTGCCATACGCAAAGAATCACAGGTCACTCCTGGATAATACTCAGACATATAGTCTACAGGGAGAGCAGAGATCCCCGGATGGCATTCTCCACCCCACCCCCCTTCCCCAGTACAAGCACTCCCCGTCACTCCGCACACAGCCCATATAAAAAGATGCCCCTACTCACTTGGGTTGGATACTGTCCACCATTTCCTGCAGGGCAATGGCTCCGTATTTCACACAATACAGGTTTAAAAACACTAAGAAACCTAGGGAATGAAAAAAAAAAAATGAATGTCAGCATTATTTCTGCAGGTTTTGTGATGCTGTGATTTACTAACAGAACAAAAATCTACAGATACACCATGTAAACGTGGATGGGACTTTGTTGTCCTTCTCCAGCCTTTTCTGCTGAAAATAGGGTATTATGCTGAAAATCATTGGTCTACAAACTGCGACCCAGGGGCCGAATGCAGCCCTTTCCTTGTTTTTATGCTGCTCTTGGGGCATTATTCAGCCCGGTGGTAGGAGGCACAATTCCTCCCACCGACACCGACAATGGGGCGCGGTTCCTCCCACCGACACCGGGGCGCGGTTCCGTCCACCGACACCGGGGCGCGGTTCCGTCCACCGACACCGGGGCGCGGTTCCGTCCACCGACACCGGGGCGCGGTTCCGTCCACCGACACCGGGGCGCGGTTCCGTCCACCGACACCGGGGCGCGGTTCCGTCCACCGACACCGGGGCGCGGTTCCGTCCACCGACACCGGGGCGCGGTTCCGTCCACCGACACCGGGGCGCGGTTCCGTCCACCGACACCGGGGCGCGGTTCCGTCCACCGACACCGGGGCGCGGTTCCGTCCACCGACACCGGGGCGCGGTTCCGTCCACCGACACCGGGGCGCGGTTCCGTCCACCGACAATGGGGCGCGGTTCCGTCCACCGACAATGGGGCACGGTTCCGTCCACCGACAATGGGGCACGGTTCCGTCCACCGACAATGGGGCACGGTTCCGTCCACCGACAATGGGGCACGGTTCCGTCCACCGACAATGGGGCACGGTTCCGTCCACCGACAATGGGGCACGGTTCCGTCCACCGACAATGGGGCACGGTTCCGTCCACCGACAATGGGGCACGGTTCCGTCCACCGACACCGACAATGGGGCACGGTTCCTTCCACCGACAATGGGGCACGGTTCCTTCCACCGACAATGGGGCACGGTTCCTTCCACCGACAATGGGGCACGGTTCCTTCCACCGACAATGGGGCACGGTTCCTTCCACCGACAATGGGGCACGGTTCCTTCCACCGACAATGGGGCACGGTTCCTTCCACCGACAATGGGGCACGGTTCCTTCCACCGACACCGACAATGGGGCACGGTTCCTTCCACCGACACCGACAATGGGGCACGGTTCCTTCCACCGACACCGACAATGGGGCACGGTTCCTTCCACCGACACCGACAATGGGGCACGGTTCCTTCCACCGACACCGACAATGGGGCACGGTTCCTTCCACCGACACCGACAATGGGGCACGGTTCCTTCCACCGACACCGACAATGGGGCACGGTTCCTTCCACCGACACCGACAATGGGGCACGGTTCCTTCCACCGACACCGACAATGGGGCACGGTTCCTTCCACCGACACCGACAATGGGGCACGGTTCCTTCCACCGACACCGACAATGGGGCACGGTTCCTTCCACCGACACCGACAATGGGGCACGGTTCCTTCCACCGACACCGACAATGGGGCACGGTTCCTTCCACCGACACCGACAATGGGGCACGGTTCCTTCCACCGACACCGACAATGGGGCTCGGTTCCTTCCACCGACACCGACAATGGGGCTCGGTTCCTTCCACCGACACCGACAATGGGGCTCGGTTCCTTCCACCGACACCGACAATGGGGCTCGGTTCCTTCCATTGACACCGACAATGGGGCTCGGTTCCTTCCATTGACACCGACAATGGGGCTCGGTTCCTTCCATTGACACCGACAATGGGGCTCGGTTCCTTCCATTGACACCGACAATGGGGCTCGGTTCCTTCCATTGACACCGACAATGGGGCTCGGTTCCTTCCATTGACACCGACAATGGGGCTCGGTTCCTTCCATTGACACCGACAATGGGGCTCGGTTCCTTCCATTGACACCGACAATGGGGCTCGGTTCCTTCCATTGACACCGACAATGGGGCTCGGTTCCTTCCATTGACACCGACAATGGGGCTCGGTTCCTTCCATTGACACCGACAATGGGGCTCGGTTCCTTCCATTGACACCGACAATGGGGCTCGGTTCCTTCCATTGACACCGACAATGGGGCTCGGTTCCTCCCATTGACACAGACAATGGGGCACGGTTCCTTCCATTGACACCGACAATGTGGCACTATTCCTTCCATTGACACAGACAATGGGGTACTATTCCTTCCATTGACACAGACAATGGGGTATTATTCCTTCCATTGACACCGACAATAGGGCACTATTTCCTCCACTGACACCAGTGATGGGGTGCTATCCCTACTAGCGATACAAAGGATTGGGCACTATTCCCCCCACTGATGTAAAAGATTGAGCTTGATTTCTTCCACTGACACCAATAATGTGGGCACTATTCCTCCCACTAATACCTCTTACAGGGGACTAGTTCTCCCACGGATACCAGGGATGGGGCAGTATTACTACCACTGACACCAACAATGGAGTACTATCCCTCCCATTGGCACCACCAAAAAAAAAAGCACTATTCCTCCCAACAATACCAATGATGGCGCACTATTCTTTTTACTGATACCAACAATGGGGCACCATTCCTCCCACTGACACCTATGATGGGGCACTGTTGCTCTCACTGATACCAGGAATGGAACACTATTACTACCGCTGACACCAACAATGGGGTGCTACTTCTCCCATTGATACCTATGATGGGGGACTATTCCTCCCAATAACACCGGGGATGGGGTGCTATTTACTACCACTGACACAGCAATGGGGCACTATTCCTCCCATTGACACCAACAATGGGGCACTATTCTTCCTCCTACTGACCACAGGCACAATGTAATATTCTTCCTCCTACTGACCACAGGCACAATGTAATATTCTTTCTTCCACTGAAAAGCAGAATGGAAACATTTACTCCCACTGATGCCGGGGTTTTCTACTCCCAATGGCCCCTAAACTCTGAAAGACAGTAATCTGGCCCTTTGCTTAGTAAGTATGGAGACCCCTGTTATAAATAGTCAGCAAAAACAGGCAAATTGATATAATCAGCAACATACTTGTTGGGGCTCCATAGAGGAGGGGCACCTTTCATTAGTACCCACTCTCCTACAGTGCAGAGTTCAGTGCCAGGTGTAGGGGTTACAGCCCATAGGGCTCCTTTCCTCCATGGCCAACTACCAACAGACTGCGTTGGGTGCCTGGTGTGGGGGTGTTTCCCATAAGGGGAGGGTCATCTTTCCTCAGTGCTGTTCAGTCTCTTACCAGCAGGGCATACCCCAGAGTTGGCACAGTGTCCCCAATGAATGGCACATGCACGGTTTTCCTTTTTCCTCCACAAGAATTCTGTTAGATTATTCTATTTATAAAACTGCATTTGGCAATTTCTCTCCTAATTTCTCCAAATTTCCACCAAGGTAAAAAAAAAAAAAAAAAAAATCACACCAGAGAAACTCATTGCGAAAATAATTCCTATTAATTGAAGACTTTCCATAACTTTTCGCCAGTAATTTACTGGTCATAATCCATTATTATCAGCTAAGGGGAGATGGTAGAGAACTCCTTTAGGAGGGGTCATTGCTGTCTCCCATTGTTTCTCTTCGGTCTAATCTCACCATTTCATCAATCTAGTGACTTGTGACCAAATAGATCACCCCAGCACACGGCCTGAACAGAAAACTGCCGGGGACACAACTTACTTTTCACAAACTTTGTGGTTTTGGAGCTCTGCAGCCTTTGGAAGAGCACAATGAAGATTTGTCTCTTATACGGCTCCAAACACGCCCTGCAAGACATAGCAAACAAAAATCAGATCTGTAAAGAGGACCTGTCATTGTGCATAATACAATCATAAATCATATCTGTAAAGTGGACCTGTCACCATGTATGATACAGCCATAGAACAGATCTATAAAGAGGCCCTGTCACTGTACATGATACAATCATATTTGTAAAGGGGACCTGTCACCATGCAGGATACAGCCATGAATCAGATATTTAAATTGGCCCTGTCACCATGTAAATGCAGACATATAAAGAGGACCAGTCACTGTGTACGACATAGCATTAGGGGTATCACAGTCAGGAGAAAGTGCATGGCTATGGTTTATAAATCATGTGCAATGTATTGTGTATGTAAACTTTCAACATGAAATGGACTTATATTGTTCACTATGTATAGTTCAGTCTACGAACCGGCCATTATCTAGGTGTTTATGCTGTTTCCTGTGCTCAGCTAACACTAACCCCAGGCAACTAATACCATGGCAGTGCTGTCACTATCATGCTCTGGGATTGCAGGAAGCCATGCGGAAGCATCATGTGTTTTCTGTCCCATACTGTCAGTGTGTGACATCACTGGCTAACATGCCCCCTGTCCTGAAGTTTGAAGGTTGAGTGACATCCCAGGCACGTTGCAGATGAAGGGGACATAGCAGCCATGCGAACACAGACTTAAAAATTGGATTTATTATTGCTGATGATTACATTTATTGATGTGTGAATTACCAGTGCTGAAACCAGAGTCTCTGAGTGTGAGAAGACATGGCTTCACATACACTTTATGGGGATTTGGAATCTCCTGAATGGGAGATAATGCTGACCTGCAGATTGTGCAGTTCCAGCAAGGTGTAAACCAGTTCATAAAAATATTCCGTACACTGCATCTATATCAGGTTTTGTGCGTTTCAGCAAGAAATGATGGTGTTTGCCTCAGGATATGACTTACGAAGGCAAGTTCTCAATGATACTGTTCAGCAAATAAAAGCCCTGGTGATCATTGGCTTTGGAGGCAATGAGTTTCTGGAAGACTCCAAGAAGGCCGGGCTGAAAAAAAAACAAAAACAAAAACACACAGAATCAGAATGTTTCTGCACAGTTCACAGAGACATGTACTGTAGACCATAGCATGTAACAGTTTCCAGCACATGGTGGGCCTCTCTGCCATGCTGTGGCCTATTACTGGGTGTCTCTCCCATAATGTGGCCAACCATTGGGCCTCTTTGCTGTAATGTACCCAAAAAGTAGGAGCCTCTGGTTTATCGTGGCCAATCAGTGAGCCTCTCTGTATGAAGTCCTTGAGGGGAGTAAATGAGCACTTACAATCTTATCGCTGGCACTGGCTGCTATGTTGTTGGATCCTCTCTCCAGGTAGGCTTGTAGGAGTCGGACAAGAGGTGGGATGTTGCCCGTCCTTTCCCACAGAATAGGTTGCAGGAGGTGCGGGAAGAGTGACATGTAGGAGTTGGGAATTTCATCTTTGTGCATCTCCAGGAGCAGTGACATAACTTGGAAGACATACGGCATAAACTCTGCAGAAAAGGAGAGATGAAAATGATACAATATAGGCACCATGGACGCCAGATGTATATTATTTCATGTTTGTCAATGTATGATGCTGATTTATAGCTCCCATCTAATGGCACCCAGCGATCTCCTCTGCTGTTCAGTCACTCATGGGGGTCACAATTTAGAAATAATACAACAGTAACAGGGCTGTCCAGGCCAATTTCCAGCTTTCAGCGCTGTCACACTTTGAATGACAATTGCACGGTTATGCAACACTGTACCCATATGAAATTTTTATCTTTTTTTATGACAGATAGAGCTTTATTTTGGTGGCATTTAATCACCTCTGGGTTTTTCATTTTCTTAAACAAACCAAAAACCACTGAAAATGAAAAAAAACAAACAAAAAAACAAACAAAAACGTTTTAGTTTTTGTAATAAAATTTTGTAAATAAGTGATTTTTCTCCTTCACTGATGTGAGGCTGCAGTGATGGGCACTGATAGGCTGCACTGATGGACACTGATAGGTGGCACTGGTGGGCACTGGCATGCATCACTGAAAGGCAGCACTCATATGGCACTGATAGGCGTCACTGATTGGCATTGATAGGTGACACTGAAAGGCAGCTCAGATGGGCACTGATATGTGGCACTGATATGTGGCATTGATGTGCACTGATATGTGGCATTGATGTGGCACTGGCAGGTGGCATGGATGAGCACTGGCAGGTGGCACTGCTGGGACTACACAGATCATCAGTGCACATGTCCCCTCCGAGGAATGCCGATTACCGGCTCTCCTCTGTCAGAGTGACAGCTCGTGAGGAGAGAAACGCCGATAACCGGCATTTCCCTATTTACATGCAATCAGCTGTGAATGGACACAGCTGATCACATGACCGAGCTGACCTCTTCGGCTCTTTCCGTTAATCGGTGAACCAGATCACCGCGCGTTACCAGATCCGAGCATGCGCGGTTAGAATGGGAGGACGTCACCTGACGTCCTCCCAGAACAAGAGAACCGCCTCGCGCCCATCATTGTACGATATGGCGGGCAGGAGGCGGTTAAAGGAAAACATCGCCTTTAGAACAGGGGTTCGTCAAATACCCCCAACACCATAGTATTTTAAATAGAGGTGGGTAAGAGATGTCATTCGGGGGGTCTCTACCATCACATACTGTTAGCCATCATAAGACTGCTTCTCTAAATCAATCATCTTTGACAACTCATGAATAGAAAATGTGCTCCTTGTACTATAAGATGCATTACCACGGCTATGATGTTCCTATAAAGCAAAGCGCTACTTCAGACCCACAAATATTCTGTACAAAGAGACTTTCTGAATGTTTATGCAGAATCTTACATGTCCGGGTGATATGCCCCTTAAGTAATGCATTGTGGGATGTAGGGCCTTGCCCACCCTACAATGATCTCAGGGCTGAAGCAACATCTGAAAGGCTTCCACAGTAACCATGCAGGAATAACTGTTTTGTTTACTTCTCTAACCACAGAAGTGAAATCTGACCACAAAGCGGGCTTGTCAGATTACAGAGCTCACTGGGCAGTATAAACTCTAGTGCCCATTGGGCTGAACAGTTATATTTAGATTGCTGTAACAGTGAAGTTAAACTAAGACTGATAATGGAGATTGTTATAACAATGTCTTTATGACTTTAATTGGGTTTTAAAGAAGAACCAAAAGCAAAAAACTTTTTTTTCCCCATTTCGGATAGAGTACAAAAAAAGATAATTACAATCTCTCAGTTTTTTTTGCCATCTGTGTCTCATTGGGGGGGGGGGGGGGAGATTTACCTTCACTTCCGGTCCCTTAGCCAAGCAGGAAGTTAAATGAAATTCCTGCAAGTGAAGGAATCCCTGGTTGTCACCAGAACTAGTGTCCCCACTGGAACATTTTCCTGTTCTGGCGACAGGAATTTTCATTTACTTTCACTTTCGATGACAATGGTAAAAAGGACAAACAGAGGGGCAAAGGCAGCAATTAAGACCTGACAGGTGTTCAAATTCTCTCCACTCTATCCAAAACTGGAACGAATTGGATGGGTGGGGGGAATTTACCTTCACTTACGGTCCCTTAGCCAAACTGGAAGTTAAAGTAAATTCCTCCAAGTGAAGGAATCCCTGGTTGTCTCCAGAATGAGGGTCGCCATTGGAACATTTTCCTGTTCTGGCGACACCCCAAATCTTGGAATTATTTACTTTTACTTTCGATGACAATGGTAAAAAAAGGACAAACAGAGAGGGGCAAAGACAGCAATCAAGACCTGACAGGTGTTCAAATCCTCTCTACTCTATCCAAAACTGGTACGAAAAAAAAAAAAAAAAAAAAAAAAAAAAAAAAAAAAGGATTTGCCTTAGATTATACTTCAGATATTGCAT